>NC_034596.1:1832642-1850166 GCF_900095145.1 Mus pahari | reverse complement strand
AGGCAAGCAGCATTTCAGAACCATATGGAAGATCTTAATTTTTTTGGCCAAAATGCAGGTGCTCTAGTTCATGTATAGAAATGTTTATCAGGATCTTAGATACANGTTGGAACTGGACAGGACAGAAGATGTCCTAATGTCCTCATTTCCAGGTTTTGACATGGGACTCTAAGAGTTAAGTGCTTTGCCCCAAAGTGACTTAACTAATGTAAAGAGTATATGAAAGCACCGTCAACTGTGTACACCGTGCGGGTGACTGTTGGTGGTTATTAGGGTCTGAGTCAGGATTAGAACTCACATTTCCAGACTAGCACTATCTATACCGCCACGATGCTGCGTTTGTCACACTTAACAATCCAAAGGGCTGTAATAAAAATAATTTAGTAGTCTGTAATTAGCCCTGTAGACAAAGGCTCCTTTTATTATCTGAGATGTTGCAAGGCCAGGCAAAATGTAATGTCAAAGCGTCTAATTAAATATTTATTCTTGCCACCTTACAAATAACAATTTTCCCGCACACGGTCCAGTCCAACTCTACGAGGTCTTCTTTTTAAAACTATGCATCAACTGACTGAAAGCAAATGCAAAGTTGGGTGTTGACATCTTCTCGGCTTCTCTGCAAGGCTGCTGCATTCTGGAAAGCAAAGCAGAGAGCGCAGACTTGGGGCTGAGTGGAAGCAAACCTGAAGGGCAGCTTCAGGGCTCCCTCCCAGTGCTCCGCTGGAGCCTTGCCTAGGTCCTGGGAGCCACAGGGATGCCTCACCCCCTCCTTTAGAAACCAAGTGGATCTGGCCTCTCAAAACAGGTGCATCTGAGTGAGCCCAAAGCCCAGTCCTTCTGCGTCCTGGTGTGTGACACTGAGTAGGTTATGTAAAACTGCTAAGTGTTAGTTTTCTCATCTGCCTTATGGTGGCTGTCCCTTAGGGTTGTTAGAGGATGCAAGGAGAGGAGCTGCTTCATAGCAGGTAGCAATATTTATTTACATTTACTGGTGCCTTTAATGTCAAAATAATGTCTCAAAGTTTGTCATGGGAAGTCCATCCTGAGCTAATTTAAATCCGCCCCATTCCTCGGGAGCCTTCTTAACGTGTTCAACAGAAGCAGNCATTTGTCCAGTGAAAACTTGAGAGTCACAGTGTCATTTCAACTGTCCAATGAGAGAGTGTATGTATGAAATGGGCCTTTGTGACCAAGCATTCAGCTGACTTGCTTGTCTGACAGAACGGCCAGGCATGAGCAGTTGACTGGAGCAGAGCCCGGGTTTGGTGTGACATGGAGCTACTCAGGCCTTCTGCTGGGGAAGCTATACTGAGGAATGATCAGAATCTGATATAGAAAAGCAAGCTGCTGGGTGCCGGCCTATGAGTTAGCCTCTCGTGGCCCTCGCTCACTTCCGCTACTGTGCAAAGTGCACCTTGAACCATGACTTCACTCNGATCAGTTTCTGTACTTGTGGGATACAGAGGTCATGGGAAACAAGCCCTTCCTTCCAGCAAGGAAACATCCTCCCTGAGTGAGGAGAGATGNAGGGCCTTCTGGATGGACCAGCGACAGAAAGGCTCAAGGCCTTTCTGAATTCCTAGATCAAGCCCATGTCCATATACAGGCCTCTAAAGGCCAGCTCTATGGTGGGTAGAGTGGTCCCTAGAGACCATGTGTGGCTTCAGGTTCCATCCCCAGGACTGCAAATGAACTTGAAAAGGATCTGCCTCTGGGAAGATGGATGTGGGCNTGGNGAAAGGAAAGGAAAGGAACCTTTAGTTCCTCTGCTTTCGTGTTTGACCTGTTATAATGCACGCTGCTTCTGGACTTGGGGGAGAGCACGTTGACTTGATAGTGCACATGACTCCGTCAACACATCTTCATAGAANACACTCGCTAGAGTGGTCAGTGGTGGAGCAGATAGCGCTAGCTCGCTTCCTTCCTCAGACCAAGCCAGTGTCCAGAGCAGACTGGTGAGCGAGGAGGGCCTCTCAAGTGCCTGCTTCCCAGCAGCCNTCTCCGTGGAGTGCCTGCCCCACTGTCTCCTTGCCCCTTTACTCCCCTTTGAGAGTCTTCCCTTCCTCTTGACAGCTGAAGTAACTAACCATCACCTCCTAATAAGGCCACTTAATTTCAACTGTCGTCCAAAGCAGATCTGCCCACGTGACCTTTACAGCAAGGATGTGAGCTGGACATGTTACCATGCGTGGAATCCCAGGACAACCTGGGCTGCATAGCGAGTCTGCTTCTCAAATAATAGCAGCCTAAGTCCTGCGCCTCTTACCAAAGAGCTTGAATCTCAGGGGACCTAACTGAAGTATGGCCACACTCTGCGACGGTAGCTGCAATCTCTATCAGGCCTGGCTGCTCCTTTACTCAATACTGACAGCTTCTGGTGGAATAACTAACAAGTGGCTGGCGAGATGGCTCAGTGGTTAAGGGCACTTGTTGTTCTATGGCCTGGGTTCAGTTCCCAGCACACACGTGATGGCTCATGACCATCTGTAGGACCTCACTGCATGGTCCTGAAGTTTTAATTTTGTCATCAGTTGGCCATTGTCGCTTTTAGCCAGGCATCCTGCTGATTATAGAAAGAGGACACACGTACCAGCTGCGCATGCTTTGGGGGCTTACCCAGAAGGAGCGTGAATTGCGCTGACTAGTTTACAGCCGATCACCCAGTCTTTCTTTGGCTGAGAGTACAAATCTGCACGGTAGCTCCCAGGGTTGGGGGGCATCCTGCAGCCGAGACTGGGTTTCCCATGTGAAGCTGGCTGGCCAGTTCCTGGCACACACTAGATCCTGATCTCACTAGCACCATGCCCTACCAACTTTGCTGAGCTGCCGTTGTTTTCCAATGTTTCACATCAGTGTTCTGAGCTCTGGGTGCCTCATTCCCTAACGTAAGGAAGTTAGCCCTTCTGCTGTGTTCTGACTCCACACAGCGTTGTTCATGAAACTGTTCCTAGTGTGCAGGAAATACATACCACTTATATATGATTAAGAGAACTGAGCAAGAAGTATGACTCCAAATATGCCTAGTAGTTTAGACTATATACTTGTACACACACACACACACACACACACACACACACACACACACAACCTGCCGACAGGGTAAGAAGACTGCTTTCTGGGATGACCTCCTTGCCTCAGGCGCGGAGAGATGAGGATTCAAGAATCACGGCCTTTCATCTCACGATTACTCAGGCTCTGTCTACACCTGCAAGCACACTGCTGAGCTAGAGCTTCACAGAGGAGCTGAGATGGAAACTGACTCTGAAATCCCATCCCAGTTTTCACTGCATCCAGATACCTTGACTATGTTCGTGTACACACACACACACACACACACACACACACATACACATACAGCCTTAAAACCTTAAAAAGACACATATCCTTAGCCCAGAAATGTCCATTTTCAGACTATTTAGGGCCTTTGGTTAAAGTTGTATTTAAAACTACATAGTTTTTAATTAATACCCCAGTGCTGGGCATGGTTGCCCACGCCTTTAATCCCAGCATTCCAGAAGCAGAAACAGGTGAATCTCTGAGTTCAAGGCCAACCTGGTCTTTGTACTGGTCTGTACAGGCTATCCAGGGCTACAGTGTAAACCCTGCTACAATTGGCTCAATCTTCCCCAGCCCCCCAAATTAAGTAAAACAACCAGAAGTGTAAGATATGGAGGACTGGTCAAGTTTACGGAAATAAAATAGTACATAGGCATTAAAAGTATTTATCTAATATTATTGAAGCCAGGGACAGTGACGAGTGTCTCTAATCCTAGCCCTCAATGGACTGAGGCAGGAAGATCCAAATGCAAAGCCAGCCTGGGTCGTACCCCAAGCCCCGTCTCAAACACAAAAACACTCATACACACACATACACTCACACAACAGGGCTGTGTGCATACTGTGAGAGCAGCTCATAGATGGTTCTCTGTTCTTTCTGTCAGCCACATGGGACTTGGAGATTGAACTCAGGCCCTCAGACTTGGCTGAAAGCACCTTTACTCACTGAGCCATCATGCACCCGCTCCCCAACCCTACATTCGGGGTATTTATGTTTTGTTCATTTTGAGGCAGGATTGCTAAACACTGGAAGATATCCTTCAATTTCAGATCACTCAGCCTCCATAGAACTGAGATCACGGTGGGTGGCACTACACATGGATTTACGAGTTGATTGGATTTGTCCTTGTGAGGCGAGTGCTCTGCCTATTATAAGAACATGAAAATTGAGCTGAAAAATGACTCAGCAGTTAAGAGTACTGGCTGCTCTTGCAGAAGACCCAGGCTTAGTTCTCAGAACATGTGAGAGTTCTTACCACCATCTGGAACTCCAGTTCCAGAACCCCAAGTGCCCTCTTCTGGCTTCCTTGAGCACTACACATATGTGGTACATATACATACATGTAGACAAGGCATACAAATAAAAATATACACACAAATTAAAAACAACTCTGTTGTAAAGTGGATCTTACACTTATTCCCTCCTAACTTTGTTTACATTTGTCAGCTAGCATGGATCAGGGTTATGCTTTTGGTGGCCTGGCTCAGTCCCATGTCTTTCCAGATTCTCCGAGTGGCCAGATCCCCAGTGCTCTGGGGCCTTCCTGCAGACTTTACCTTGTGTTGGGCGTATGTATTCCTGCTCGAACTGCCTCTGCTCAGACCTGCCTGGCCACCTTCCTTTCTCCGTCCGTGGTCCTATTTCATTTGGCCATCAGCTCAGAGACCCCTTGTTCTTCCAGGATTTGACAGTAGTGGCATCTGTTCAGCTTTAAGTGCTAGAGAAGAGAAACTTCTAACTTTATCCACGGGATCCAGGGCATGGGGTTGAGGAACATATGGCCTGTTCCACAGCGTGGCCTGTGCTGTGATACGTGTTTGCTAACAGGACGTTTCTCTCCCTCCAAGTGGTTCTGACTACCTAACACTTATCCCAGATGGGGCAGGTGCCAACTCCTGCTGCCTGGAATTATTAGCACAAGTCTTTGGCTCTGTCAGGCTAGAAAACTCCACTACCAAGGGATTGTTGAATAAGCAGTCACCTTATCGTGAGGGCATTGTTGCCCTGGTCACCTTGTAATATGATATAACTATAATATAATGCCTTCGTTGCCTTGTAGTGGTGTTTCCTGGTGAGTAAGAAGTGAAATCTTAGCTGGTTTTGAGTCAGCAGGATCATAGTTAGGCTTGATGTGTGTGTTGCCATGTGGAAGAGGCAGGTCTTGGACCACTTGATGAAATCCAATCCTTCCAGTATGAGCAGTGTTGTGCTGAAGGCTCCTCTCCAGGGGTGTAAAGTGTACCAGACTTCCCTGCAGCACCAGACGCTTGGCTGTTGGCCCTCGTCCCCTTCCTTGACGGTTATTGCCACCTGCCAAGGACTCAGATTTTGTCTCTGATTTGTTCTGATTTTAGATCAGTAGAGGTCACAGCTGAAAGTTTGCACTTGGAGTATTCTGTTAGCATTCTTAAGTGACAGGACCACTGCTAACGATGGAGATGTGTTGTGCTGGCCCCCAAATAACAAGCAACAGTGTTATGAGGCAGCTTGATGATAAGACTCACATTCCTCCCCAGAAGCTGTAGTCTCCAGGGTTACAGGTTATTCTTACAAATGGTGCACACTGTTTTCATGAGGCCTTGTAAGTAGAGACAACAAGTACCTCCCAAGTGTTTTCTCTGACTTGTATGCATTATATATGTATGCATGCAACATGTATGATTGTTATGCATTAATGGTAATCCAGCTAACTTTCAGTTAGAGTCTAGTATTACAGTGATTTTTGAAGAAGTCTTCACATATTTAATGGCCCCTCATATCTATGAATTTAACCAACCAAAAAGCAAAACTTTTTGTTTGTTTGTTTGTTTTTAGAGACAGGGTTTCTCTGTATAGCCCCGGCTGTCCTGGAACTCACTCTGTAGACCAGGCTGGCCTCGAACTCAGAAATCCACCTGCTTCTGCCTCCCAAGTGCTGGAATTAAAGGTGTGCACCACCACTGCCTGGCTTTTTTTTTTTTTTTTTTAAGATTTATTTATTTTATTTATACGAGTACACTGTAGCTATCTTCAGACACACCAGAAGAGGGCATCAGATCCTATTATAGATGGTTGTGAGCCACCATGTAGTTGCTGGGAATTGAAAACGAAAACTTGAATTTACCATGTACTGAGAGTACTGTGTTGAATCCAGCGAGAGGATGTGCAGTCATTGGTTAGTTATCATAGTGGGCGGCCGTTGCCTTAGGTATTATAGCTAATCCTCTTGTTCCCTCCTGCACCACCCCTGACCCTGACCTAGAGTATAAGGGAGGCTGTGCCGGGCTGGCTGCAGGTGCTGGCTGCTCTATAGAACTGAACACAAGAAGGCTTTAGCGTCCACTAGAGCCAATCTCCTATGATTATGTCCCATGGGACAGTTGTATTCAGTGTAAAGAGGGAAAAGGACAGAAGAGAACTAACTTTGAGAAGCAGGCAAGGGCTCTTCTCCCTCTGAGACTGGTGGGAAGAGAAAATGGCTTTTCTACCCATTATGTAAAGTTCAGGGAATAGGCTGGTGTCCTGGTAAGATGTGACCTTCACTTCTTCTGACAGCCAGGGTTGCTTGCTGAGGAGGAACGAGGGAGATGTTGGTGGGAGAGGAAGGTCATGGAGGCTTGAATTAGCCACAGTGAGGATTTAGCCTGGGCATTTGGAGATGAATAAAAGTTTTATTGTTGAGGGGCAAGGGCCCTTTTGGGCGTATGAATTCATAATGGGCCAGGTCTCCGTGCTGGCCCAAAGATACAGCAGGGAGGAGGGGCAGCAGGGCTGGGGTGTTGTGACATTTTCAAGGCAGGGTTTCTGAGGAGACAGAGTTTAGAATGGCTATGAGAACAGAGGTGAAAGGAAGGGATCCGGGTTTAAGCAGAATTGGCTGCCCACTAGAATTGAGGGGCAGGTTTGGGATGGGGATGAACCACAAGGAGGTTAGAGGCAGAGGCATCTTCACGAGATTGGATGTTCCGGCCATAGTTACCTTTACGTTTGTTTACTTTTCTGTCGGACTCGGAATTGTTTTGACTGGACTTATGTAACCAGCCACATCTTTAATAGCTAAAACTCAAGAGAAGAGCTTCATGATGCAGCTCACTTGCTTCCCCACTGCTGAAGGAGGCCTAGAGATGGAAGGAGATCAGAGTCTGGCTCTCTACGTTCTTAGGACTGAGAAGAGCCTCTGCTTGTCAGCTGTTTGCTCTTCAGTCCCAGCCTGTCACCACTACCGAGGGGAGGTGCCAGCCACTAGCCCTTATCTGCCTGCACAGAGCGTTTAAGCTTGAGGCACTGACCTCCCTCGGGCTCCAGAGCTGTATCTTAGATGAGCAGTTGTATGGGTCAGGCTGTTTCTCGTCCTCTGCCCACATGCCCTTCCAAGCCAGTCCTATTTGGCCCTTTGTCAATGAAGGAGGACCATCTCTGTGTCCTGAGATAGATGCACCCCTGGCTAGATCTAAGCGCAGTTTTGTGAGTGGATTTCCACCCTTGCTTCTGTCCTGATCCGGACACTTTGTGCAGCATATGAACTGGATGACTGTGTGGCTATCCTTTTTTCTCACTGTTTTCAAGTGTCCACCGAGCCCTCTGTCCTGATGTCATCCTGATGCCATCCTAGATCATCTACTTTGACCCTGACTAACACCCCTACTTGTGCCCTTTCACTTGCTAGATTCAAATTCCTCTCATGCTGGACAACGGAAGGCATTCACCCAGCTAATGCTGCAAAGCGGCCACAGGGCTGATCATCCTCTGAACAGAGGGTGGAAACCTGAGGGAAGTCAGGGGCTAGCACGTGTGTAGGAGCTGGAGAAGCAGGGCTGTGCCACCTCCTGGACCGTATGCCTGGGCCCAATGCCGAACCTAACCCTTTTCTGCAGGCTATGTTGATGCCTTTCCCTGAAAGCCAGGGCCCAAGCAGGAGCCTGGCTCCCAGCCAGTCACCTCAGGAAGGAACAAACAGCCCTGCACAGGCCTCAAGCCAGGTAGGGTAGAGCAAGGTACATTGTTTTATGAGAATCAAATGGGCTCTTTGTAAACAGCCTCATGCTTGTATTCTCCCGCTTTCCTACCCTGCCTGGGAGAGAACCATGAGTGCTTGACTCACACTTGGGTAAAATCAAGGAGGAAATGACAGCTACTGGGCTGCAGTTCAGTAGAGAACCTTGAACCTGGAATTTAGGAGAGCCAGGCTTAACAGTTATGGGGCTGTGGGAAGATCATGTCTCTTTGACCTCAGTTCCTTTTCATGAACCATGAGGGTGTCTGCGTGTGCTGCTCGCTCTCCGCATAGCATCCTTCCCTGGCTGACTTGAGCTGCTGCTGCTGCTGATTAACCTTGGCTGTCTTGGCCTAACTGCCATTCCCTCCGAAAGCACTGTGTGGCTTCCACCCCGGATGCACTGTAGCCTAGGGCTCCTGTGGTAGCCTTCTGATGGTGGCAGGTTACCTGTGGGAGTCACCTTGTCAAGAGGAAAGATGTGTGTTGGCTTGGGACTTCGGGGTTCCAGCCTATTGTCAACTGTCTCCATTGCTTTGGCCTGGGGCAAGAAGAGTGTCCTAGTAGAGGCCAGGGGTTCCAAGGTAAATGAGGATGCTTCATCCTGTGGCCAGGAAGAAGGGAGGGGGTATGGGGAGGAAAGAAGAGAGGAATGGAGAGAGGGAAGGGGGAGAGAGTAGACGCCATAGACCCTGCTGCCTAAGGGTTCAACCACCTCACAGTAGTACCATAGTTTGACAACCAAGCTTTTTTTGTTTTGTTTTGTTTTGTTTTGTTTTTGTTTTTGTTTTTCGAGACAGGGTTTCTCTGTGTAGCCCTGGCTGTCCTGGTACTCACTCTGTANACCAGGCTGGCCTCGAACTCAGAAATTCACCTGCCTCTGCCTCCCAAGTGCTGGGATTAAAGGCATGCGCCACCACACCCGGCTCCAAGCTTTTAATACATGGGATGTGGGGGTACATTCCAGATCCTAACGAAAGCCTCCATGACCGGCTTTTCCAGACTTTGGATCACAGTCAATAACAGGCTAAAAGCAGTTCACTGGGCTGTTGCCATGGTTTTTAAAAATGAACAAAACAGGGATGGAAGATATAACCCAACTGATGGAATGCTCACTTAGAACGCACAAGACCTTGTGTTCCACCCCCAGCACCACGTACGCTGCATGGTTGGACTTGCCTGGAATTGAGTCCTGAAGATCTAGAGAGGCAGGATCAGAAATGTAAGGTCATCCTTGATGCTAGTGAATCTGAGCCCAGCCTGGGCTACGTGAGACCTGTTCTCTCCTTCCCCAAGAACAGATCAGAAAATGCCAACAGTCAATTGCTTATGATAAGATGCTTTAGTGAATCATTCGTTATTATACACATCTCTGTATGTTTCTATATATGCTAGATTATAAAATATATTTTTATAAGTAGATTAAAGACCTCTGCTTTAGAAATGTCCTGTCCCAGTATTTTCCTTTATAATAATTAATGTGCTATAGCAACAGCTTATAATTATCTATAGTTGTGGGTGTGACTTATACATAACTAACAGGCTCCTTGAGGCAAAGACCAAGACTATTACTCATTCACATAAAAAGATAATGTATATGTATCCTTATTTTGTATAAGGTGGTATATATGTATGTATTTATGTATGTGTGTATATATGTATGTGTGTATTATGTATATGTATGGGCATATGGTCTGTCTGTATGTCGTGTGTGGACACATCTGAATACATATACAGAGACCAGAGGAACATGTCAGTTTTCTCCTCTGTCATTCTTCTGTTTCTCACTAAACCTGCATCCAGAACTGGCAGCCAGCTATCCCCAGTGACCTCCTGTCTCTGCCTGCCATGGCGCTGGGACCACAAACACCATCCTCAGTGATAATATGATTCTGGGGTTCAAACACAGGCCCTTAGACTTGCACAGCAAGGACTCCCCAGCCCTTGGTAACAGTTTGGGATGCGCATGTCATTGCCCTCTGGCTTTCAGAGGTATGCTGGGTTGCCAGTCCTCAGGCCTATGTTCCTAGAACACAGGGTGACAGTGATGGCGATGGTGAACTGAAACCCCCACTGTGCACAGGATGGACGTAATACCAGAAAATCCACTCTATCTCTTCTCCACCCTCAGTAATGACACTAGAAAGCCCGGCCAGCCGGCTGTCGGAGGCAGGAGGTAAGCTGGGAAACCTGAGCACCTCAGGTCCAGGTTCCTCAGGCAGCTGCCTTCCCTCAGGCTGTTCCTCCTGTTGGGGGCTTGAGGGCCGAGGCTTTGGTCATCGTCAGCCAGAGCTGAGGCTTTTCCTCAGAGAACTCCTCACCCTTGCCCTGATAATGTCTGCATCCAGGCGTCTGTGAGCTCCTCGGGAGTTGAAGGAGAAAAAGATTATTCTCGAAAGCAACATGACCATGCCTGTGTTTTCAGAGAAACTTCCAAGAGAGACAGCTGTTTGAAGAGAAAGTTCTTAACTTCCTGGCTCCGGGGCGTCACTGCCGCTGAGTTGTCAGCTGAGTGCTCCCTTTCCTACACACGGATCATCCTAGGGCTCTGTTGAGGGCTAGTGACTGAGTGGTGCCCCCCAACATCCTGAACCCCGAACTTGAGACTATTGCTTCATATGACGAAACAATGAATGTTACTTTAGATGACAAAATGTGCCGCTAAAGAGCTAGAAATGCACACATTTAAACCCAGAATTTGAGAGGCAGAGGTGCAACCTCAGGCTTTTCCACCCAGGACTTTGTCTAGCACTTGAGTATTTTGTTGTAAGCTTGGATTTCGGTCTAAGTTTGGATTACATGCCTACCACATTGGACATAGTTTGCACCAGTGAGCTTTTCTATCCAGCCTCTTTGTGCCCCAAAATAATGACTCTGCAACTAAATTATCTATGAATAATTGCCTAGACTATAAGCTTTGGCTTGTTCCCCCTAGCTCATAACTTAATAATCCTGTTTATTCTAAGTGCTGTCTGTTCTCAGGTGGTTGGTTACTTTTCTCATGTTCATGAGACCCGCTCCATCAGCTTTCAGGGCAACTCTCACTCTCCTATGCCTGACCCAGAATCCTCTGTCCCTCTCTCCCCTTCCTGCCTAAGCTAATAGACCAGCAGCTTTTTATTGACAGTTGACCCTTCCACACAGCACAGAAGATCTTATTTCTCCACAGTGGCAAACAGGTCTCTGGAGGTTCAAGACCATCCTAGTCTACCTATTAGCCAGGGCTCCATAGAGAGACACTGTCTCAAAAACAAAAGCAAACAAGTAAAGATCTTAAAGCTGGGTTATCTTAGTGGACCCCAAATGCACTCAAGCCTCCTTGCTGGGGACAAGATATAGCTCAGTAGCCTAGTGATAGAATACTTGCCCAACTTGTGCATGACCCAGGGTTCTGTATCCGGGCAGGCGGGCAGGCAAGCATACACACACACACCACCTTGTCTGTATATATATATCCTGATGAAAGGAGAAATAGAGGGATTTTATGAAAGAGGAGGAGACTGCGGGCCCCAGAGCAGAGATTGGTGTGATGTGCTCTAAGCCAAGGATAACTAAAGTCCCCAGAAGCTAGAAGAGTAGCTGGGAGCAGATCCCCAGAGTCGGCCGAGGAGGAGCTGGCAGGGCCAACACTTGGATCTGGGGCTTTTGGTCTCCAGGGTAGTAAGGAAATAATATGTGCTGTTGTACCCCGCCAGCTTGGGGCAGTTAAGTGTTGTTGTCATAGGACACTCAGCGGGTCAAAGTTCACGTGCTGGCAGAGGTCATAGGTGAAAATGTTTGTCCGTGCCCTCCTTAGCTCATGGACCTGAGTCACTCTGATCTGTCGCCGCCCTCCCTGACTCTCCAGCTTTCCTTGACCTTACCAGACTTGCCTAGAGAATCCAGAAATGTCTCTCCACCCCCAGGTGCTCATCTTCACTACACTGAAAGTCCTTTTTGCCATTCAGAGGAACAGAGTCTAAGGTTCCTGGCATGAGGACATGGATACTTGACACAGTCTATAATCCTGAAGGGTGTGGGAGGAAAGGTGGGTCTGGTCACATCTCAGGGTGTTCCTAGAAGAAGCCATTTCTTAAAGCTTGAGAAAGGTGGATTGGGAAAGTACTGGGGGTGTGTGGACCACATTACTCTCCTTGGGCAGAAAAATATAGACAGGTCCAGATGAGCAGTGATTAAAAGTGTCCAGGGCTGGCTGTGTGGCCCACTGGTTAGAGGCACTCCATCCAGATGGCATGAGTCCCAATTCCCAGGCTCTACAAGTAGCAAGAGAGAACCAACTCCCAAAAATATTGTTTGACCCCCCACATGCATGCCATGATATACAACGTGTACACACACAGCCAAAAGTAGAACAGTAAGGATAGATGAGTGTGTGAGTGTGACCTACCTTAGATGATGTGCTGCCTTCAAGTGTTTGAGGTGACTGGGGAGCAGAAAGTGACCTGTGGCTTAGCCCAAGGTGGATGTTTGTGCAGCCACTAGTTAAAAAGCTGGTGTGGAAGATACTGGCCACAGAGATACATCACAAGAAGTGTCTGCAGTGTGAGGGTGACAGGCTAAGAGGCGGTGGGCAGCTTCTCATTCTGAGTTGCAGCCTCTGTGGCAGCTGCTGAGGTTCTCATTGCAAAAGACAGAGCAAGCCATAGGGGTGTTGGTCAGAAGGGAGAATGAGGGGCTAAGGGGTGCCATGCTAAGCACTTCCACGTAAAACAGCCCAGGACCAAGTGACCATGTGATATTGCTATTGAAGCCAGTTGGGGTCTCAGGCCATTTGAAAATATATCAAGGGGCTGGAGAGGTGGTTCAGTGGTTAAGAGAACTAATGTCTTTCCAGAGAACCCAAGATAATGTTAAACACCTACATGGCAGCTCACAACTGTCTGTAACTACACGATCTAACAGGCATACATGCAGGCAAAACACACACACACACACACACACACACACACACATATAAAGAACTTCAGAAACAAAGTCCCCATTCTGTTCCCACCTGTCTCTCCAGCTCTGAAAAAGAATGCTTTCTTCCCCAGAAGTAAATAAAACTTCCTGCTTGGAGAGGACGAGAAGGCATCCATTATTAATGTTTATTTTCATATTTACAGATGAAAGGGACACTGACTTCAAAGCAGTAGATTGGGACCAAGAAAGAGAATTAATTCTTGACATTAAATTTATCTGCTAGAAAACACTCATGCCGGTTTTGAAAAAGTTTCTCATGGTTGAATATAAAGTTGAGAATTTCAAAAAGAGATTTGACAATCCATAGAAGGGTGAGTGAACAATTCATTAAGGCAGGAATGTTGGGGTTCCTAGGCTCCCAAACTTAGTTCTAGGATGAGGTCCTAGTCAATGGTCCCAGCAGGAGGCCATGCAAAGCATACTGGGACAGTGAGAGGCTCTGGCCAGCATTCTGAGCAGTTCACAGGCGCTCTGCTGTCACTGCCCTGCTTACAAAAGGTCTCCTTGTGTAACCCTGGCTGCCTCTGCTTTCTGAGTGCTGAGAGTAAAGGTGTGAGCCTCTGTGGCTGGCCCATATAGACTAACGTTTACTTCAGTTCCTCTGTCATTGCACGCAGCTTTGAGATTCTAATTGGTAGATTTGACTTCTTGAATACTTGTTCTGACTTAGAACACAAAGTTTAAGGCAGTGGTTGTCAGCCTTCCTCGTGTGTGACCTGTTAATACAGTCCTCATGCTGCGGTGACCCCAACCCTAAAATCCTTCCACTGCTACTTCATAACTGTAGTTTTGCTATTGTTATGGATCATAATACAAATATCTCATATTCAGGGTATCTGATGTTGCAAGCCACAGGTTGAAACCCACTGGTTTAAGGTTAAAAGATACCCAAAGAACCCATCCTGCAGCCACCTTTACAGACAGCCTTGTCACCTGACACATACCCCCAACAGTCTGCTGACCTAGAACTTACTGTGTCGCTGAAGAATAACTGTCCCTCCTGTTCCTCCCTAACACTGGCATCACAGTGCACACCACTACACTGTATATGCAGCACTGCTTGCACTAGATAAACTCTCTGCCAATCAGGACTCGAAGCCCCCAAGGTGTGGTTCCTAACCCATGGCCTGTGCCACAGTAACACAGCACCAGCGATGCTCATGGACCAGCTCCCAACTTGGTGGTAGAGATGCTCCTTGATGGCCATTAAATTCAAGGCCATTTCCTCCATCCCCACATTCTGGGACAGGGTGAGATAATATCTATTCTCCTGATTTTTAAAATGCCTATGTCTGATCATCGAGAAAGAACACTGCATTCATTGATCACACTGCTTTAGAACTGTTGGCAGGAGGAACCAAACAGTTAGGCAGGAAGTGTACCACCTCTGAGGATGGGATTTGGGGGTTTGGGGGATTTGGGTGTTTTTTAGACACCTGTATAAGAAGGCAAAACTTTTTAAAGATGTTTGTTCTTGACACTGCGTTTATCCCATCACAATACTCTGGAACCCCGGAGAAAATACTGCAGCTTCTGGAGACGGGGACACTGCAATGGAAAGCACCATGGCTGGTACTACCAACTTCTTGCCGGTCAGGAGCAGCAAGAAGACCAGGTTTCCGTCTAGAGGTTAGACTTGGCTTGAAGAGCTTCATCCGAAGCCATGAGGGATCCTGCCAGTCTTTAGCAGAGAAGGANTCTGTTCATGTGTGTCCCTTTGACCCAGGACAGAGCTGCACACTAACTCTGCATTACCTGCAGGGAGGTCCCGACTCTATCACTCATTGCCACGAAACTCTTCCATAAATAGACTACCCTTCGAGCTTTTTAAATTTGTGGCCCAAATTGATATAGAAGTCAAGTCTTGAGATGTCACTGGCTTACCTTTCATGGTGGGATGATGACTTAGGGTTCTATTGCTGTAAGGGGTACCATGACCACAGCAAATCTTACAAAGGAAAACATTTAATTGGGGCTGGCTTACAGTTCCGAGCTTGAAACCATTATCATGACAGGAAGCATGGTGGAATGTAGGCAGACATGGTACTGAAGAGGGAGCTAAGACTTCTGGGTCTGGATCCACAGGCAGCAGGAAGAGAGTGAGACACTGGTCTGGCATGAGCATCTCAGACTCAACACCTACCCCCAGTGACACACTTCCTCCAACAAGGCCACACCTCCTAATGGTGCCACTCCCTATGGACTAATGGGGGCCATTTTTATTCAGACCACCACNGATGGCTTTCTTGAGNTTTTCTTTACCCCTAAGAAGAACAGGCTAGGCAGACTATGGTGTATTGGGCGTCAGGAAATATCCTCCAGTCTTCAGAGCCTCAGGAAAACTCTCCAAGAGAGAAATGGGGTTCTCTGCTGAGCTGGGCACTGTACAGAAAGTTCTGCCTGTTCACCGAAATACTGAAAGCCACCCTTCATCTGGGCACTCACGGGAAAGAACCGTAATGGAAACAGATCGACAGACAGGCTTGTGGATGTTCTCAGTTTCAGTGTTGTTGGCGCGCCATGCTGGGCGAGTCAGTTCCCCGTGCCTCTACATAGCTTCTGTAAAACAGAGGCCACTGCCTGTTCCCATTGCCTGACCATCAGGCAGTGCTGAGAAGTCTTTGAACTTTTCAGGTGAAAGATGATCTAAAACTCCAAAGAGAAGAGCTGGCTGTAGGGCAAGGAACTGGATGGCAGCAGAGCTTACACGGACCACAGCTGAAGGATGGCGGGATGCCCTCTGCTGCCATGAGGGCTCTGGGGGCCCTGTGCTGGTCTACAGAAGGACAGAAAAACAACTGTCACTGGGAAAGAGNCAGCCTAGTGGAGTGGCAACAGCAAAGCCTTGGNGTCTCAATCAGAATTTTGAGACTAGAAGGGCAGAACACTTCCTTAAATGATTCTGATGTACCCCCAAATTTGAGGAGCATCTTTATCTTGCCAACATGTCTTTACACCCCCTACCCCAGAGCCCTGTGTGCAAGTATCTTGTCCATCACACATGAATCAGGTTGCTCACGTCTGAGTGAACCCAGNTCTTCCTTCAAGGCAAGGTCACACATCACCTTTTGCCCCAAGATTTCAAGCTGAAATTACTCTCAGAAATGAAAGAATACCATGCAGCCAGCAGAGAGTGGGGTGTTTCTCTGTATATACACAGAAACATGACCATGGTGGGTTTAAAGGGGAAAGTCACAGAATATATTCTGATTCTCTTTTCTCTAAATATTGATAAAATACGTTTAACTTACATAAACGTTTGAAGAAAACATGTATTCATGGAAGTCTACTTTACACATCTGTGTTACTTTTCACAATTAACAACACAGTGATAAGAGAGTAGTTCCTTGTACACTTACCAGGGAAGAGCCGATTGCCTCTAGCATCCTTGTGTCATCTTTGTGCTTGACACTTTCCAGTGCTCAGTGATGAGCTTAGCCATGACAGAGCCCTGTCTGTGTGTCTGACTGTCACCAGTGCTCAGCACTGTCCCTGACACTTAGTGGATGTGGAGTACNTATTTATTGAGTTTTAATAATCTAGAAAATGAACCAGATGTAGAAGGCCTGTGATCCCAGCGTCAGGAAGGCTGAGGCAAGGGGGGTGTGAGTCTGAAACCAATATGGGTGTCTTCTGTAGAGAGAGAAGAAAGGAAAGAGGGAGAATCTAAAACACATTCTGGGAGTCACGGATGGTCATGGAGGGGAGGGGTCAGGGCTTGCATGATAAGTGGCTGATGGTCAGTGGNGTCTTCAGCTCTTGTAGGACACTAGCAAGAAGGAAGTAGTGTGTGGACCACAATTACCCCTCACCAAAAAAGGAGTTTGGCAGTGGTGGGGAAAAGGAGAGGTCTTAAAGGTGGTCCGTGGGTCACCGCCACTCACATTCACAGACGTGGCTCCTCAGTTTTACAGCCCATGCCTGTCAGAGAGACTGCTACTCCTTCAGGATAGGATGAAACACGCTGTTCCCTTGCAGTACNTAAAGAAATGGGCTCATTTTCAGTGGTGTCCTTAGTATCCNCTTTGTCTGTCTGTCTGTCCAGAATCCTGCATCATTAAATTGCCTCAGTGGTCTCTCTGGAAGGCCCTGCCACCTTGTAGGCATTTGGCATTCANAGATGAGCTGCTCAGATTCTAAATGCAGACAGTTATAAACAGGTGGCCACTGCCCATGAGCCATTTGGAAACACTGTCCTGCTGCCAAGACAGGCTCTGCACTTTGACCCCCTCAGCCATACACATGAGAACTGCCCGTCACTCCCCAAATCAGACACATTGTGTCAACTTTCCAATCTTATGACTTGGAGAAATTAGAAGCTATGACAATGGCTATAGCTAGGGAAGAACAAATGAGCCTTTCATATTGAACGTTTACATCAAAAAGCTATTGCTAAACCACCTGACACGTGAGGTCAAACTGANGATGTAGTTTAATGCTAGAGTACTAGCCTAGGACACTCCAGGCCTTGGATTCAATCCCCAATACTACTTTTTTCTTTGAAGTGATTTTAGAGCTACAGCGTACTCTGC
>NC_034596.1:1827166-1832631 GCF_900095145.1 Mus pahari | reverse complement strand
TATTTGACTAGGAAGCCAAGGTCACATAACAGATCTAGTGACTCGAGTTCTTTTACAAAGACCCAACAGCACTGACTTAAGAAACACCTCCAACATACCCCAGGAGTGGGCTCCAGATGGTGGGAGCTGTCCAACATTTCAGCCTACCTTTTATCTGCCTGCTGGAAGGAAATGAAATCTGCTCTGGACACCTTGAATTTTGGGGCCAGCCAAATGACTCAATGGGCAAAGGCATTTACAAGTGTCTTAGTGATGGTTTCAATTGCTGTGAGGAAACACCATGACCAAAAAGCAAGTTGGGAAGGAACGGGTTTATTGGCCATACTTCCATATCCCAGTTCATCATTCAAAGAAGTCAGGACAGGAATTCAAGCAGGGCAGGAACCTGGAGGCAGGAGCTGATGCAGATGCCAGGAGGGTGCTGCTTCCTGGCTTGCTTCTCATAGCTTACTCAGCCTGCTTTCTTATAGAACCCAGGACCACCAGCCCAGGGATGGAAACACCCACAATGGGCTGGACTTTTCCCCATCAATCACTCNGTAAGAAAATGCCCAACAGCAAGATCTGTGGTGTTTTTTTTTTTCTTTAGAGGGAATCTGTTTATTTTTTTTAACATGTATCAGTGTTTTGCCGGCACATATATCTGTGTACCACAATGCTCACAGAGGCTGGAAGAGGCCATCAAATTCATTGTGATTGGAGGATCCTCAACGTTCTGCAAGAGCAACAAGTGCCCATAACACTGAGCTATCTCTACAGCTTCAAGAAGCCCTCTCCGACCCCTTCCCCGACCTACTACATCAGAAACACAATCACTGTTGTTTTTGATAGAGTCCTGCTGGCTTTCAACTTGTCATCCTCCTGCCTCAGCCTCCTGGATGCTGGGAT
Source organism: Mus pahari (assembly GCF_900095145.1). NCBI lineage: Eukaryota > Metazoa > Chordata > Mammalia > Rodentia > Muridae > Mus > Mus pahari. Next base: position 1,831,743 of record NC_034596.1, on the reverse strand, counting down.
TATAGTCATGNGCCAGCACCCTCTCAAGACTGCTGGGGCTTTGAAAAGGCAGTTAGATATAAGCGTTAACTGAAAACCCATCGGGTATGAGGAATCTGCAACCTTGAAGAGGAGGGGCCTTCAGGAGTGGATTNCAGGGCTGAAGGAACCATTGTTCCACAGACTTCCCTAGATCCTCCACTAAATCCCTTCCAAATCCTCTCCTCTCCCTGACCTCCCTAAACCTCAGCTCCTCCAGGAACTCTTGGCCCAAACTCAGATTTCCTCATTGACCTGAATAATCTTCCCTCTATCCCTCACCTGCATACTCCCCTGAAATCTATAAGACNACACCCCCTTCCGGCCACCCTCAGCCCACTCTTCAGCCCTAGAAATCCGGCCCACAAAGGTGACCTAAGTGAGCCCACCGCCTTCAGGACCAGGCCTCCCTCCCAGTCGGCAGGAGCTCAGGCCTGTTCCTGCTCTGGCCCCACAAGCAGCAGGGGACAAGCATTCTTGCCCTTGTCTTGCCAGCACACTTGTCAAAGATGGGGTACACTGGCCCGGGCAGACGGTCGTGGAAAGAAAAGAGCAGCGTAAGTGTGTCGAGGTTGCTCGCATCATAGAAAGCCAGGACGCCATCTGCGAAGCCTAGGTAGAGGCTAAAGCAGGCTGGCGGCCTCTCTGGGGTGCGCAATGCCCATGGCTCCTTGGCCTTCACGTGCGCCTTCAGGATCCTGCCATCGCGCAGACCGAGCAGCCACACCCCCTGTGAGGGCACCTATGCATGCAGCGCCCACGGTGGGGTGGGGGAGCGTCAGCCACCATCACTCCCAGGGCCCAGCGTGGCTTGTCGCCTACCTCCACCTCCCAATAGTGCTCACCCTATGACAGCAGCGGCTGTGCCACCACCGTACCGCTTTGTCAATCTGGCGCATGTCTTCTCCCACTGGCAGTGCCTTCTGGTCCCAGCACTCCACTTGGCGACCAGAGGAGGACACCCCCAGGCTCCGGTGTGCAGAGCTGGGGTCAAAAGTCAGTTCCTCCAATGTTGCCAAGGCAGTGGTCAGCCTAGCTCTGTGGAGCCTTCCCTCTTTCAAAGGCCCAATAGCCAGATCTTTGTTTTTTGTTTTTTGTTTTTTTTTTTTTTTGGTTTTTCGAGACAGGGTTTCTCTGTATAGCCCTGGCTGTCCTGGAACTCACTTTGTAGACCAGGCTGGCCTCAAACTTAGAAATCTGCCTGCCTCTGCCTCCCAAGTGCTGGGATTAAAGGCATGCGCCACCATGCCCGGCCCAATAGCCAGATCTTATAGAGACATTTTCTCAGTTGAGGTTCCCTCCTTTCAGATGACTCTAGTTTGTGTCAAGTTGACATAGACCAGTCTGCATCGCAACCAAACCTGACTCTGAATTCAATCCCAGGACCCTCATGATGGAAGGAGGGAGCCACCTCCGTCAAGTTTGTCCTCTGACTGCCACAAGCCTGCTATAGTGCACATGCATGTGTGCATACATGCACACACATACACACACACATATATACTCACACTCACACATATACATATACACATATACACACACACTCACACAGACACACATACAGATACAAACACAAACACATACAGACACACACAGAGATACACACACACTCACACACACACACACACACTTTTTCCATTTTAAACCCTACAGAAGAACTAGAAAGGGGGAGCTGGAGAGGCGCTCAGCAGTTAGGAGCACTGGCCACTCTGCCAGAGTCACAGATTCTGTTTCCAAGGAAGAAAGGAAGAGTGAAAGGTTCAAATGGGATGGAATTGAGGGAGAGGAGAGCGTATGAAAGCACTTGCCCTTCAAGCATGCTCTGACCTGCCAGGCAAATAAAATCTTTTTAAAAACTATGAGGAGTTAAAGAAAAGAGACACCTTATATACAGACGCCTTGCTTTGTGAGGTACTTTCAGACAGGCTGTGTCATTTGACTCCTTTGAGTAAAGAGCAGGATACAGGAAGCTATAAGATACAGGCAATAAGGCTTGCAATTAAGAAACAAGAAACGGGATTCCAGGAAGAGTGTTGATGGCACCCAGCTACATACATGCATGCATACATGCATACATACATACATACATACTACATGTGTGTGTGTTGCAGACAAATTAATTTTTTGAGACAAGAATTCTCTGTATAGCTCTGGATGTCCTGGAACTCGCTCTGTAGACCAGGCTAGCCTCTAATTCAGAAATCCATCTGACTCTGCTTCCCAAGTGCCACCACGGCCTGACCAATCCAAATAAATCTAAAGAATTAAGTATAAATCCCCTCTAACTTCACCATAGACAGAACAATTACAATTGTAGAACATATTACTCTCCCAGGCCCATTCGTTGTTTGGTTCAAGTAATACCATCCTTTTAACACATGTTAAAGTGAATGCTTCGCCTGTCTTTCTGGGACTTTAAAAAAAACATTTCAGTACTTATTGGGTGTTGAGAGGTCAGAGGACAACTTGCAGAAATCTGTTCTTTCCTGCCTGGAGGTCCTGAAGGTCAAACTCGAGCTGTAGGGCCCGGAGGCAAGCGCCTGAACCTACATCAGCTCATCAGGATTGTTTTGTGGGGTTTTTTAGTTTTGTATGTTACTCATACTGCTGTGTTTGAAATATGCAGTCTCCACGTGTAAATATGGGTGCTCAAGCAGGCCAGAAGATGATGCTGAATTTCATAGATTCACAGTTGTGAGCTGCCTGACATGTGTGAGGAAACCAAGCTCCGGTCACCTGATCAAGCAGCTGGTCCTCAAACACTGAGCCATCCCTCTAGCCCCCAGTAGTTTTGATGCAAGGATAGCAAGCTCTGTTAGAGGCCATAGGCAGGCATGTGGTGAGGGAGGGAAGCTCTGTTAGAGGCCATAGGCAGGCCTGTGGTGAGGGAGGGAAGCTCTGTTAGAGGCCATAGGCAGGTGTGAGGTGAGGGGAGGGAAGCTCTGTTATAGGCCATAGGCAGGCCTGTGGTGAGGGAGGGAAGCTCTGTTAGAGGCCATAGGCAGGCCTGTGGTGAGGGAGGGAAGCTCTGTTAGAGGCCATAGGCAGGCGTGTGGTGGGTGAAGGGAAGCATTTTGCTCACAGGCTGGAAGGAGGAAGCTGAGGCTGGAAAGTGAATTGAGGACCTTCCAGCTCCCATATGAGGCTGTGCTGAGTCCTAAGTCAGCTTTAAGTCAGCTTTGAGACTCCAGCTTGAGGGAGGCTGGGGAAGCAAGGATCTCCATTCCCTGCTGCTTCATGGAAACAAGCCAGAAAGATGGCAGTCGAGTCAGCAGATCCTGATGCCGAGGGATCCGTATGCACATCTGGAAGAATCCTTTTATGTTATGTAGTTTCGATGTACCATGATGTGTTGAACTCTTTGGTATTGAACTTTTCTGTTGCTATTTTAATTCATGATTATAAATATGCTTATCCCTAATGCAGGGTGTGGTGGGGCATATATGCAAACTCAGCACCCTGGAGACTGAGGCAGGAGGATGCAGAGTTCAAAGCCCATCTCAGCTACACAGTGAAGGCCAGAGGAGCTATATGAAATATTGTTTTGAAATAAATAAATTTGGTAAATGCCTAAAGTTTGGACATAGCCATAATTGCTGATTTATTATATAATTCCTAGACATGGAATTAGGGTCAAAGGGTCTGGGCTAGAGAGTTGGCTCCATAGTTAAGATCACTGACTGCTCTTCTGAAGGTCCTGAGTTCAAATCCCAGCAACCATATGGTGGCTCAGGACCATCTTTAATGAGGTCTGATGCCCTCTTCTGGTGTGTCTAAAGACAGCTACAGTGTACTTATGTATAATAATAAATAAATCTTTGGGCCAGAGCTATCGGGGCTGACGAGGCCAACTGGAGTGATCAGAGGTCCTACAAACTCAGTTCCCAGCAACCATGTGAAAGCTCACAACCATCTGTACCGCTACAGTGTATGCATATTCATTAAATAAATTTTTAAAAAAAGATCAAAGGGTCTATTTCAAAGGTATAGGCTTTTGATTTTTTTTTTTTTTTTACCAGACTGCCCACCAGATTGCCAGAGAGCTTCAGCTGTAAAGGCACTTCTGCCAAGCTTCATGGCATGAACCCCATCCCTGAGACACCGCACGCGTGCGCACACGCACACACACATTTGTGCGGTGGGTCCAGACTGAGTCCTCACAGTTGTCCTTTGAACTTCACACATGGGCAATGGCTCATGCAGCCACACACATGTGCGAACAAAATAAATACATATAAACTTTTAGACCAAGGGTGTAGTGTTAAGAGACATCTCTTCGTAACCTCAGCAATAGATTTTTTTTAAAAAATTGTCCTTAAGTCCTAAGACTGTTTAAGTATGGATTCACATTGCCTTAGCCTTGACCACACTGAACTCCCCTCTGACCTCTCAGAACCCTGAAGGCCCAGGGCAGTCCTCCTCTGCTTCAGTGGCACTTGGAGGTGGGGCTGCAGGCACCTGGTGCAGGCTCACACCTCCCTGGCCTGTGCAGAGCTGAAAGCTCTTTTGTTTCCCTCTGTTGAGCTGGGGTCTTTCTATAGAGCCCTCGTTGGCCTGGA
>NC_034596.1:1823232-1824895 GCF_900095145.1 Mus pahari | reverse complement strand
ATGATGTATGTGATGGTTGCTTTTAATTCTCAACTTGACACAATCTAGAGTTACCTAGGAAAAGTGTCTCAGTGAGGGTTTATCTAGATGGAGCTGGCCTGTGGCCATGCCTGGGGTATTATCTTGCTGATCCACAGGTGGCAAGATCCACCCACGATGGGTGGCACCATTCCCTAGGACCTCAAACTGTAAAGTGAAAGAAATCAGGCTGAGAACAAGCATGTTTGCATCCATTCCATCTCTGCTCTTAACCATGGATGTAACAAGCTATTTCCAGTTCCTGGGGCCTTGACTTTCCTGAAGTGATGGGCTATTGCCTGCAACTGTGAGCCAAATAGTTTTCTGTAAGTTGCTTTGCCAAGGTATTTTATCACAGCAACAGGAACAGAGCTAAGATAATAACACAACAAATATCAATTTCCTCCTTTTAGTAATTATCATATAGCCTGTTGCACAGGAAGTGGGGGTCTACATGAGGGGACATGAGAACTCTACTTTGTTTGAATTTCAAGTCTCAAATCACTTTAAAAATGAAAGGCTGACAAAAATCGGAGAACTGCTGATTTATGCAGCACTTGGAATCCCTTTGGTATTTCGTAGGAAGCACAACATACACACTTGAAAGTTGTATGCTGAGTTAAACTTCTAAACGCTGTGATCACTTGTAACGATTTCAGNTGCGGGGCAGTGCTGCTGTCTTAATAGTATCACTACTGGTACTTTCATATTGTTTGTTTTTTTTCTTCGTGACAGGGCTGTCCTGTAGACCACTCTGGCCAGGCTGGCCTCGAACTCAGAAATCCAGCTGCCTCTGCCTCCCAAGTGCTGGGATCAAAGGCGTGCACAACCACTGCCCAGCTACTTTCGTCTTGTTACAGAACAATATATCATAGTCACATACACACAAAACTTACAGGAATAAAAGTCTTTGGAGAATGTCCCCCTTGGCCATGGCATCCAGAGTTCCCGGTGCTGTGGTGTTGGCCACCTTTTAGTCCTCCCTTGACCTACACATGCATTCTGGGTAGACTCTTGGCAGTTCACCCTCTCCCTCACTCATTCCCCTCCCTCTAACCCTCTGTCATTCTCAGCCTTTCCTCTGAGGCTTCTGAGCAGAAAGAGGCTCAGGCAGCTGAGTGTGCCTCTTCTGTCAGGTCTCTCCCGTCAGGCTCCCCACCTTTACTAGGGTTTCCTCCAGCGTCCCTTCTGGCTCTCATGGCTCCTATAGGCCGCATGCCTTGCACAGTGGCCAGCATGCAGTCCTGTGTGCACAGCACATGCTTCAGTTGTCACCAGTGGAATGTTAGCTGAGGAATACGGTGGATTCTTTTCTGTGGTCCTGGCAATCACTTTCATTTCTTCCTTGTCTTCTTCCACTTTCCTAAAATCAAAGGGGCTTCTAATGAACCCAACAGCTAAACTAAACACTCAATTAGTACTGGAAACACTGTTTTCTGGGCTGGAAAGATGGCTCAGGTTGGGAATGGTTATTGTCTTAAGGAGGACCCCGGTTTGTTTCCCAGCACATCAGTCAGGTGGTTCCGATCCACCTAGAGCTGCAGCTCCAGGGAACCCGATGCCCTCTTCTGCCCTCAGCCCTTTCCGAAACACCTTCTACCCTTCAAACCGACTTCCCTCTCTCCCTCACTCCCTCTCTCCCTCC
>NC_034596.1:1822186-1823204 GCF_900095145.1 Mus pahari | reverse complement strand
GGTGCTGTTCTGATGATGAGGTGTCTGATTCTTTTAGGAATGGCTTTATGTCTTTAATCAAACCAAAGACTCCTTAAAGACAAGACCACGCCTTAAAACAATGCCAGGCTGCAGGGGGCTTCACTGTGAGTTGTCAGCACACACTGCTGGCTGCAAGTGAGACTGCCTGAAACTGTAGGCCAGAGTGAGGGAGTCAGAGATGGAGACAGACAGACAGAAGGGGACAGAGAGAAGAGGAGGAGGAGGAAGAAACTTCTGGAATGCCTTCCTCCTCTTAGAATGAAACTAGAGAGCAACATTCTGCACTCCAGCTGTGCAAGCATGGGCCCTCTCCTGTCAGCCTGAGGGTGATGGGAGGGGCTAACCTGGGGTCCTGAGGCCTAGGCTCGCCCCTAACTTTACCAGTGACTGTGACTGATCATGATCCTGGCCAAATCTCTTAGATCCTGAGCCTTCATTTCTTCACATTCAGAACTGACTTGGTGATTAAGGCCTTGGTGCCAGAAATGAGAGATGCTCCCAGCAGGCATTTCAAGGCCTGTGATAGGCCAAGAGAGACACAGCAGGAAGGTAGGCAGGCCTTCTGGAATCTCACCAGTGTGCATGCTTCTTATGGGATCAGTCTCCATTTGAGATTAGTCCTTTAAGCGGGGCAGAGGGTGGACTGCTTGGTTCATGAATTTGGAATGATGGCCGACTGAACAGAGGACGGACTCAAACAGAACTGAGTCTTAAGTGCATGCTAGACAGCTTTATGGCAGGCTGTCTGGTAGAAAGGCTGGGGATAAGTGAGCAGTGTGTCCCCTGTCAGGGACAAGGGGATAAAACTGGGAGAGTTCTAAGGGACACTGAATGGAGGGAAGGAAGGAAGGAAACAGAAAGGGCTGAGGCTAGGGCCCGAAGAAACATACTGATCTTTTCATGAAACCCAGCATCAGAGAAGGCCAAGAACTTGACACAGACCACTTTAGGCTCATATCAGAAGAGGTGATCTGGCTTGTTTTTTAACTTGTCCGTG
>NC_034596.1:1820193-1822175 GCF_900095145.1 Mus pahari | reverse complement strand
GTGCGTGCAAGTATGTGTGTGCACATGTGTGTGATGACGTGGCTTATGTAGAAAGCATGAGGATAATTTGGAAGAGTTGGTTTTTCTCCTCCCACTATATGGATCCCAGGGACTGAACTCAGGTCATTAGGGTTTGCTGCAAGCACCTTTATCCACTGAGCCATATTGTCAGCCCAAATACAGTTTTAAAGGAACATAAAGGAACGTGGTTTGTTTGTGTCCCCAGAGACATGGACAGGCTTTGGAAGCATCGAGAGTCACCAAGGATATGCCACACTCAGTAGGGCTCTGGAAAGAGGAAAGTTCTCTTCCCAACTTGTCCCAGCATCTCTTGTCCTCAGGCCATCTTTGATGGGCCAGCTATCTGTCCCCCTGAACCTGCTAGGAGGAGAGGCACCCCTGGACTGTAGCCAGGTTCTTCTCCAGACCCACCCTGAAACCCTTCTCTGAGTAGCCTGGATGACTGCTCTCTCTACTGCTGGGAAGGCTCAGATCTACGCCGAGAGTCCCAAGACACTGTACTGTAAATGTAGCCAGACACCAAGCCGGCACTTCCTCTACCTGTAGCCAGCAGCACTTCTTTGGAGTGGACACAGAAAAAAAGGACAGAAAACCACCTTGTAATACCTCTCTTACCAGTCAACAGAGTCACACTTAGCAGCTGTTGCTAAGTCCAGAACCCAGGATCCCAGGCCCACAATAACAAGGACCAGCAGGGGGCTGAGCCCCCCAGACACCCCTCTTGCCTTCTGCCAAGAACTGAAAACCAAGCCTGTCCCTGCCCTCTGCCTCCTGGGGACCCTGATCAGAAGTCAGGGTCAGAGAACAATGAGTTGACTGTGGTGATGGTTCTCAGTTGCTCAGCTCCCAGGGTGATGCAGGCTTTGGTCCTCACAGCGGAGGTCTCTTCCCCCTACTAAACTAGCCCCACCCTGAACAGCATCACAGTCTGGGGTCTTCAGTCCTGAAAACCAAGGCCTCCTTCCCATGCTGTGCAGGCAGGGAGACCTATTGCTCACTGCACCTTCAGGAGCAGTGGTTTCATTGGCTTAGAAAGAAAGTATTAATGGGGCTGGGGAGATGGCTCAGTGGTTACCAGCATTTGCCTCTCTGGCAGAGGACCTCAGTTCAGTTCCCAGAACTGACATGACGGCTCACAACAGACTGACACTCTAGTTACAGGGAATCTGGCACCCTCTTCTAGTCTCCTCTAATACCAGGTATGCACATGGTCTACAGACTTACATGCAGGCAAAACACTCATCCACATAAAATATAAAAAGACTTTGTCTCCAAAAAATTGAGAAGTGCCCTAGTGAGGTGATACACACTTCTAGCTTCTTTAATCCCAGCCCTGGGGAGGCAGAGGCAGGTGGATCTCTGAGTTCCAGGCCGTAAGTTCCAGGACAGCCAGGGTACACAGAGAAAGTCCTTTTCAGAGTTGGGGAAAGACATCCAGAGAAAAGCCTTTAGGGAGAAATGGTTTGCTTTCTCCCTGCACACCGGGATGCACCCTACTGGAAGGGTTGCTTTTAGCAATGAGCAGCTGTTTCTGCTGGCCTAGCTCTCCCTTAAACCTTTGAGTTGTGACCAGATAGAGCAGCCAGCCTCACTGTGACTCTCCCAATGACACCTTTCCCTGCACTGTGGCTATCCCAGGGAAACCACTGTAAGAATTCAATTCCTAATTGGCAAGACAGACCCATTTACTGCCCTGTGCTGAGACCTCAACAGGGCTCACGGTCTGGGGGAAGAGCTCAGAGATTTAGAAGTGTGAGGACAGACTCCTGAAGAAGCACTGGTCCTGGTGCCTCTGCCACCATCCAGGCCATGTGCCAATCAGCCAGCCTAGAGCATGTGTGCACCCCCCACACACACACACATACACACACTCACGGGCAGGCCTGTGAACCATCACCCCCTTCCCACATCTGCTCTCACTAACCCAGCTTTCCCACACTGAACCTCTCTGTGAGTCATGT
>NC_034596.1:1818172-1819543 GCF_900095145.1 Mus pahari | reverse complement strand
AAAACTGACTGCAGCTGTGTGCTGGCTGCCTGTGCTGACAATGTCCTGCGACACTGAGCAAACACTGAGCGCCAGGCTTTGGATGTGCTCTGTGCTTTGTACTACCTAGCNGGCTTAGCCCTCCCCAGCTCCCTCCAGTGGAACCAACACTGTGTATCTCATAAATATGGGAAAGCAAGGCCTGAAATAGGACATGGAAGTAGAGCCGGGATTGGAACCCGGGCACTCTGACTAGAGATCCAGGCTGACCCGGTGCCATGGCAGTACCAACTGTGGGGATAGAAACTCTGTGTAATTCATAGCTCCTCTGAGAGACTGAGGGCTGGGACCTGCAGAGAGTTCTCCAGAACCATCCAGAACAAGGCTGAATGTGGGAGAGATCCCTAGAGATTAGAAACAACTGGAGCCCTGGATTGTCTTTGAGACATGTGTAGAAGGTGAATATCCATTAAAGATTTTGAAAAAGAAACCCCAAGAGAATGTAGTTAGGAGAGTGATAAGACAATTAAAGATCAGACTAGGAGATCTCTGAGGGACGGAGACATTTGGGATTTAGAACTGCTGCTGCTAGCACGGGCTACCACTGGAGTCCCTGAGAAGGAACTGAGGGACTACAGAAACCCTTCTTTAAAGAACTATTTATTTAGAGGTGGGGCACACATATTCATGTGCACATTACAGCACATCTGTGGAAGTCAGAGGACAACTTAGAATCTGTTCTTTTCCTGCCACCATGTGGACAATCAAACTTAGGTTATCAGGCATGGCAGCCACGTTACCCACTGAACTACCTCACCAACCCTCTAGGAACCCCTTCTGACCACGAGATATCAGGAGTTGCTCTTGGTGGCTGTTTGGGGACCTCAGCCAGCAGAACAAACAGAAATTCCACCTCCCATCAGAGCTGTGGACACCCTCTCCTTGCTGTGACAGTCCCCAGACCCGGAGGATCCTGGCTCAGGCAATGATCTAGCACTAAGTCACAAATTGCACCTCCTAGTGATCCTCTGACTCTAGACCTAGTAGCAGGAGTCAAGGCCCTGAAAAGCAGGGTTTTCCCAGGACCACTGGTTGATCTAACCCTAGAGTCCCTAGCTAACCTGGAAGGAAATGTGCCACAACCCAGTCAGGAGATGTTTCTCCTGACAGTCACCTTGTGGCAAGAATGGCAATAGAGAGATGAGGACAAAGTTTGAGAGCCTGAGGTTGTGTCCCCATGGAGGTTGCCTATCACCCTCTCCTGGAAGAAAAACGAGCTCTTTGTGAGACATGTGTATCATTCAGAGGTTCTGCATTCGGTGACTCTGCTGCCCTCCAGGCAGCTGCTCCAGTGGGAGCCAAATGCTTGGACCAGTACTTTATACACCTCTG
>NC_034596.1:1812781-1814248 GCF_900095145.1 Mus pahari | reverse complement strand
ATTAAAACCTCCCAGTGACTTCACATTGACTAAATACAGTTTCCTCAGGGTAAGCAAAACCCTTCCAGATCTGTCCCTGCTAATCTCATTGCATCATGCCTCAACAGAANCCTAGGCCCCAGAGCTTAGCAACTCAGAGGTCTTGAGATGAGCCTTTTTCTCCTGCCAGTCCCGGGGCTGCTGTGCCCCTTCACTCCATCCTTTGGTATGTCATAAAATCTCTACTCTTCTTAGGCGCCAGTATCTCTGCTCTGCAGCCTTCACAACCTTGCCACACCCAAAGATTGCACTTTTCCCCCATCCTTGAAGTTCATGTGGTCCTCAACTGCTCAGCTCACTGTGCTGAGATTTGCCTGGCTCCTGAAGCAGAAACTTTAGTTAACTTGGTGTCACATGCCTGCTCTTAGACCATGCCTGGGTACCTAGACCACCAGCTGCTAGTGCCTGCCTGGGTATCATAGATGCTAGTAAGCTATGTCTAAGGAATAAATGAACTCTAAACCCATTCACTCCGTGAATGACAAGGCTGGTATAAAGGAATGCTTCCCATGTCCCCGGGAACCATCCCACTTGAAGTCCTCATGCTGATGTCACCTCTTTTCTTTCTCTGCAGCTGGGTTATGGCTGTCAATGTGTACTCCACTTCCGTGACCAGTGAGAATCTGAGTCGCCATGACATGCTTGCGTGGGTCAATGACTCTCTGCACCTCAATTATACCAAGATTGAACAGCTCTGTTCAGGTAGGAGGCTGGAACAGGGATTGATCCAAGGGAGAGTAGAGAAAGGCTCATGTGGCTTGTAATTAACAGGAAGAGGGTGAGCCATGATCCTTACACTGCTTAGAGCTGAATTCAGGGAAGAGAGGCTGGAGAAATGGGTAAGAGCCAGTACAGACAGTAAAGACGCACGTTAACAACATGGGGTCCCATGAAGCCACTCTGGGTCCCAGCTCTCTGTCCTTCTGTGCTGTAGCCCTTGTGGGTGTCACTTTTCCAATCCAGACTGTTGCCATCACCTGTTGTCAGTGTTGGAACGGGGTCACTAAGGAGTCATTTGGGGGATGGGCATTTAGCTCAGTGGTAAAGTACCTGCTCCGTATTTTCAGGGCCCTGGGTTTACTCTTTAGCACCACCAAAAGGTAAATACACAAAGATTTTAGCCATAGTTAGTCTTGTAAAGGCAAGGGAAATCTAATCATGTGTAATATCCCAGTTGGGCTGGCCCTAACTCTAGGACCAGGCTTTGGAAAGTGACCAGCAGGGGTCCAGGGTGGTAGCTGTACCTTCTTCATCAGCTATGCGTCCTCACAGGGGCAGCCTACTGCCAGTTCATGGACATGCTCTTCCCTGGCTGCGTTCACTTGAGGAAGGTCAAGTTCCAGGCCAAACTAGAACACGAATACATCCACAACTTCAAGGTGCTGCAAGCAGCTTTCAAGAAGATGGGTGTTGACAAAGTAGGTGTCT
>NC_034596.1:1809775-1812511 GCF_900095145.1 Mus pahari | reverse complement strand
ATCAGTTTACTATCCTGCCCGTGTGCATCCTGAGCCTCCAGGTCACATACAGGGGAGGTCACCTCCCACACAATATTTTCCCTCGCCTGTAGGGAAGGAATGTCCCTGAGTCCCTGGTGGGGCTGCCAGCCTGCTGGTCTACTTTGGTGCCGTGGGAGGGGGTGCAGGTGGAGAAAGTAGATGATGTTGAGGCCCAGGGACTGACTTTGCTGTGCTCACAGCGGAAGGCAGTCCTACACAGCAGGTGGGTAAAATGGTCTGCTTATGTGGTCTATTTCAGATCATTCCCGTAGAGAAGTTAGTGAAAGGAAAATTCCAAGATAATTTTGAGTTTATACAGTGGTTTAAGAAATTCTTTGACGCAAACTATGATGGAAAGGATTACAACCCTCTGCTGGCGCGGCAGGGCCAGGACGTAGCACCACCTCCTAACCCAGGTGATCAGATCTTCAACAAATCCAAGAAACTCATTGGCACAGCAGGTAACATGCCCAAGCTGGTGGAGGGAGTTTGGGGGGCTGGGCCGGCAGGGCTATCCAGCCAGGAGTGCCCCCTGGGCCACCGGCCCAGCCCTGCCAGCCTGGAGGAGACTGTTATCACGGAGTTCAGATGACATCGCCTGCTGCTTACCTAGATGGGGAATCCCATTTGGGGGAGAGAGGGCGTCAAAAGTTGCTCTAAGAGGAGAGCCACCTGCACCAGTCATGGTAGCAGCTTGCTGAGACCCAGGACGCTGTTGAATAACACAAGCTAGCTTGTTTGCCTCAAGCTGGATGGGGCATGGCTCCTCTATCCAGATCTATTGGGCTGCACGCCTGGAGCCAGTGCCCAAGACCCTTGTGTATGCCTGCCCACTGGATGCCCAAAAGCAGGAGTTTGCCGAGCTTGATCTGCCTTCCTCTATTCCAAAAGCTGGTACCTTGCTGGGTCGGTAGGAGCAATCAGAGAAGCAGTGGGGCCTGTGGTGACAGCAGGATTGTGGCAAGGAGGAAGGGAGCAGCCCCACCCGCATCTGACCCGTCATAGCAGAGCCACCTCCTCTGTTTGCACTGCTGTCCTGCCTGGGCCTGTCCCCACTGAACTGCTTGCTTTGCATTAGAAGCAGCTGCTGTCTAGGGAAGTGCAGTCCTAAAGAGCAAGTGGCCACAGCATGCAGGCTGTGCTAGGGAGGAGCCCTAGTCCTCCTCCAGCCCAGCAGAGGGAAACAGAGCCCAAACTGAGAAGAGCTGGTGGGGNGGGGCTGAGTCTCACTGAGGGTGGCTTTGNCTTCTGCTAGGACAGACTGCATCAACTGCTCTCCTGGGTCTCCTCTGTCAGGACAGAAGACCCTGAACCACCCCTAGCTCCACTTGATCAAATTCAGCATCCCAGTGTCTGTGCCCCTCCCTCAGGCTAGCTTTCTTCAGGTGTCAGTGCTGAGAGCACCTTTCCCTTAGCTTCCTGTGGCACTTATGCTCCCAGGCTTGCCAAAGGGCTGTCCAGTGGCTGTAGTGTCCCGTGCGGCCAAGGCTGGAGGCCTCCCTCCATGTAGATGCTCTTCCTGAGGGAGAGTGCCTGCCTGTTGCATGGTCCTCACACCAGGCTGTCATATGCTGTGTCACTTCATCTGACTCTCGTCCTCCGGACAGTTCCGCAGAGGACGTCCCCCACAGGCCCCAAGAACATGCAGACCTCTGGACGACTCAGCAACGTGGCTCCGCCCTGCATCCTCCGGAAGAATCCCCCCTCAGCCCGAAACGGTGGCCATGAGGCTGATGCCCAGATCCTTGAGCTCAACCAGCAGGTAAGTAGCCTGGGAAAGGGTAGTTGACATGGGGACGAGAGGACCGCAGGAACGTCTGGCATCAACATGTCTTTGTGCCTGCGCAGCTGCTGGACTTGAAGCTGACCGTAGACGGACTTGAGAAAGAACGAGATTTCTATTTCAGCAAATTGCGAGACATCGAGCTGATCTGCCAGGAACATGAAAGCGAGAACAGCCCCGTCATCTCGGGCATCATCGGCATTCTCTATGCCACGGAGGTGAGCCCTCTCTTCGCCTCCCTCCCACTGCTCTGCTAAGACTCGAGAGCAAGCTCCAGCTCCTCAACTGGTGGCCACTCAGCCCGTGTTTCTAGGCTGGGTGTCAACCTGACCCTTCACCTAGGCCAGCTGGCTCACCCTCTCTCTCTCCCTCCACCAGGAGGGATTTGCACCCCCTGAGGAGGATGAGATTGAAGAACACCAACAGGAAGACCAGGACGAGTACTGAGGGAGGCGCCAGCCCTGGCTGACTGCAGCTTCCCTGCCCACCCCCACTCTGCCCACCCCACATTATAGTCCTTTCCTTCCAGCCAGTCAGCCAGCTGGGTGCTTTGTGTCAGTGCCACAGCATTAGGGAGCCGGACAAGTGGGGCTCGGGGGGCGGGGGTTGGGCAGGTGAGAGGACGAGGCCCTGTCTGGGTCCCCTGAGTGGCACTGGCCCAGGGGACGTCCAGGACCCCTGTCCACTCCCCACTCCTATTTATTTCCGTTGTCTCTATGCTGTGTTGGCCGACACTTTCCAGGGTGCCGCTGTCCCCCACAAGCCAGCCACCTGTTCCCTGGCAGCCAGCAGCTGTATATTTGACAAAGTCATTGGTATATTTTTACTTACTGGATTGCCCTTGCACTTTACCTGTTCTTTTCCAGGGCTGACAGCAGGGCTTGGGGTAGGCTCTCTGGCTTGGCTCCCCTTCCCTAGAGCCGAGACTGGGA
>NC_034596.1:1807615-1809604 GCF_900095145.1 Mus pahari | reverse complement strand
CCTCAGCACCAATGCCCAACACTGCCCCAGGCTTCCTAGCCACTCCCTCCTGCAGCCTAGTTATACCACACAGACTCTGCCTGGCCCCCATTGTCTGTCTGGCCNCCATCCTCCCACCCCCTACCTCTGCCCCTTGGGCACCAGCCTGCATCTCTGTTCAGTTTTATTTAAATAAATTTGTGTGGCAAGCCGTGTTTCCTCGACTGACCCACAGCAAGGGATCAGAACCTAGCACCCCTCTGTCTTCTCTAAGAGGACAGCCATGCAACACAGCCTTCATGATCAGAAGCCACCACTGACACCAGGCTCTGACCCAGACTCAACTCCCACGACTGGGGACTCTGTGAAGCAGGTATTATGTGTATTTCTCTGGGAGATGTAAGATTGTCCCTGCCAATGGGACGATACCAACAGCCCCCAAAGGACTTGTTCAAGTTGGTCTTGGTGAGTAACAAGGGTTTGTTAGGGATGAGTTACAGGCCAGTGGATGACGAAAACACCTCTCTACAAAGACCCCTACCTAGCTGGTTTATGCAGTTCTCNTGTCTAGGGCAGGACTGGTGCAAACCTGGCTAGTGTTAAAGCACCAGACTCGGACAGCATAAGACACAGACAAAACTAGACGCTGAGAAAATTATGTTCATATGTACTCAAGTCCTTGCCCTTGCCAGGAACAGAGCCAGTTCCTGCAAATGCTGCCCAGTTGATGTCATGGATGAAGGAAAGGATGGCTTGTCTCGCTGCAATCTGGTGCACTAAATGGTGGCTTACTGAAAGATAGTTGTANGATCTGAAGTGTTCTCACCACCACAGGGGGTCCTCAGGAGGAGAATGAAGTCTGGAGCTTGGCTGTAAGGAGGGCAGCCCAGAAAGTGGCCACGAGATGACTGGGAAGGAGGGGGTTCTTGGCCAAGGAATGTTTTATTGCAGACTTTTGGGCTGGCCTGCAGGGTCACCCTCTACTCCTTCCTTGTCAGAGCTCCCACACATCGCAAGAGCTGTGCAGCAAACATGCCTGTGATCCAGAGAACAGCTGTGTCTACATGCTTCCTCTTTTCCTTTTATTATTTGTGCATATGTGTGCACGTGTGTAACACACGTGTGCATGTGTGAAAACTAAGAGCAAGTACACAAGCACTCAGTTCATACTCCAGCCCCCAAGTGGGTTGTTTTAGAGCAAGATGTAACGGCAAGGATGTTGTTGTTGGCTATTTAATAACTACCTGTTATTATGACCTGGCCATCCACCCAATCACCGACCCAGAGTCTTATTAATTTAGCACAATTATTGGGCGATTACCCTCAACTCTTTTCCCACGCTAGACCGGCTGTTCCTAGCTGGGCTCCCATGGTACTTGCTGTGTGAGTCTCATCCAGGCTAGTTCTGCTGCATCAGCCATTCTCAGGGTACACTTCTAGGCCTGGTTCATCCCTTCTAATGGTGACCTCTTTAATTGGGGGAGCTTGGCTTATACAACAAAGGCCAGTGTATGTGAAGAGGCGACCAGATCTTTGGGTTTAGTATAGCATGCATATATAAGCAGCACAGACCCAACAGAGACAGGAATCAGATCCATTCCCTGTCATCCACACAACTCCACCCTCCTGGAGTGTGTTTGTCAAAGAGACANGATAGCCACGGCGTGGAAACCCAGCAAAGTTCAAGAATGCTCAAGTGGATGTGAACCCGTTGGGATTGTCTAGGCCAGTGGTTCTCAGCCTTTCACAGGGGTAGCCAAAGACCACTGGAAAATACAGAGATTTACATTAAAATTCATAACAGTAGCAAAATTACAGTTATGAAGTAGCAATGAAAATAATTTCATGGTTGGGGGCCACTCCAACATAAGAACTCTATTAAAGGGCTGCAGCATTAGAAAGTTGAGAACCACTGAAGTAGACCACGCGTACGTGGCAAGGCTTGTTCACGGTGGTAGAAACTTTGGTTGGGATTTAGACTTTTTTAATGTTTATTATCTTATGTATCTG
>NC_034596.1:1792379-1807110 GCF_900095145.1 Mus pahari | reverse complement strand
ACCTTCGCCTAAAT
Source organism: Mus pahari (assembly GCF_900095145.1). NCBI lineage: Eukaryota > Metazoa > Chordata > Mammalia > Rodentia > Muridae > Mus > Mus pahari. Next base: position 1,807,096 of record NC_034596.1, on the reverse strand, counting down.
TAATAAAGCCATACAATTGAAGCAGTCCCTCCACAAGCCATGATCCCCAAACAATGAAAATTCTCCCTTCCCAGGAGTCATCTCAACTGCCACCTGTTTCAGAAACTACTCCCCTGGACCTCCTAGGGCTTCAAGCATCCCTCAGCTGAATAACTTACCCTGTAAGAAAGTGGACCGACCGCTCCTAGTCAGTGATGGCATGTGTCTTTAATCCCAGTGCTCAGCAGGAGGCAGAGGCAGTCAGATCTCTGAGTTCAAGGCCACCCTGGTTACAGTGAGAGTACCAGGAAACCAGCTTTACACAAAGAAACCCTGCCTAAAAATAAGTAACCGAGGGGGTTGGTGGGGGTGGGGATGTGTACAGCAGTGTGGCAGCACGAGTTCCACTCAAGCACACTACGCAACATATTTCCTTAAATGTGACACATTCATTGCTGTTTCATCATGTCATGCTCCCTAGCTGGGATCATTCAAGTTTTGTAGGCCGTCTAGGGTCGGGACCTTGCTGTGTGATTCTTTCAGTCTGGGGCTGAACATCTGGACATGAGCCAGAGCCTGTCCTTTCCTCGCTGCCTCGAAGGAGAACGCGGCCTGGCTGCCCCAGACCCTTCTCGCCCTGCCATCAGCTACTCTACTAAGTTTTCTCAGGCTTTCTGCCGCTCTACTTTCCTCCCCTAAGTCCGCAAGGTCCCACTCCTCGGCAATTAAGTTTGTTGGCCGCCGAATACGAAGTTTAATTGCTAACAGACTACCACTTTCTAAGAACACATTTATTCCTCAAATTCTCCCGAGGTGAGAACTATTTTCATTCCATCCTTCGGGAGCATTGCAAAGAAAAGGAAAAAGGGAACAGTCCCATTTCCAAGCAGGTCAGGGCCGAGCCCGCCCCGCAGGTGCAGGGTAGGATTTTTGCTCCGCAGGGGCGGAACCTGACGGCCGCCATCACTTCCCAGGCCCTCGGCCTGGCGCCTTGGCGCGAACGGACTACGAATCCCAGGATGCCTTGCGGCGGCGGCGACGGCGACGGCAGCAGACGTGGCACCGCGCGGAGGTTGTGCGGAGCCGAAAGCCGGGAGGTGGCAGAGCTGAAGTCATGGCGTCCAAATCAGCGGGTAGCGGGGGCTGGGAGGTGGTGAAGAGGGGCCGGCGACCTGGAGCAAGCAGTGGTGGGCGAGGCGGCGGCGGTGACCGCCGGGCGCTCGGGGAGGCGAATGGAGTGTTGAAATACGACCTGAGCTGTGAGTATCCGCCGCCGCCCACCTGGGCCTGTGGGGCAGGGGCGCGGCGACAGCTGCGGGAGCCCGAGCAGATCCGCGGCCCGGCCACGGTGACTCAGAGATAGCACCAGGAGAGGTGGTCAGCTGCACTGCACAGGTCGGAAGCGGAGGCCCAGGGAAGCCGACTTTCGAGTCTGAGGAGACTGGAATTCCGATCTCCATCTGTTGAAGCCTTTGCACACGACGCTCTCAGCGACCCCGGCCCTCGCTGGCCGGGTGTCGGAGCCACNGGCCAGAGGCATCTGGGATCCTACATGGAACCCCTTCTTGTATAACCAGCAGGTCTGAGAGGAGTGGACGAGAAGGCCAGCACTGGGATGAATGGCCCAACATATGCTCCAACCAGGAGTTAATTTCAGTGTCACCTGTCCCCACAATCTCCAGAGAGGGAGAAAAAACTTGTCACTTGTTGAGTATATAGAGTTGTCATCTCAGAACCAAGAAGAATTGGGGGTGGATACAGTGCTGATAAAAATGTGGTCTGGCTCCCATATACTTTGATTGTCTAATAGAGAACTGGAAGGGCCTGGGACCTTACTGTGGTGATTGAAATCAGCCACCAGGAGGGCTCTTTCCTGTTCTTCTAAATCGCTTCCAGGGAAGAGGGGGCTTGGGCCAGAATCTCCCTGTAAATGACCTAGGTGCTTCTACAAAGAAGAGCCCATTGTACGATGAGACCTGGGATCTTAAGGGTGGCCTGCTGTTTTCTGCCTGTCTTTATTCCAGCACCAATCCAGACTACAAGCACTCTTTATGAGCGTGGCTTTGAGAAAATCGTGAAGCGGCAGAATAAAGAGCAAGTTCCACCGCCTGCTGCAGAGTCGAAGAAACCAATAACCAAGAAGCAACCGAAGAAGGTGACAGCCATCACTAGCCAAAACCAGAAGCAGGGCCCATTCCGATGCCTGGAGGACGCACTGAAAGCAGTAAGTGTGCCTAGGCTTGGGGACACTCAGGGGTGTTCCAGACAATGTGGAGATGTGGAAGGAAAGGATGTCTGCAATTAGAATAGAAGTAATGTCGGTATTTGCCAGAAACATAGGTGAGCAGGAAGATGGAAATCCCAAGAACAAGATGGAGGCATTAGAAAAGCTGGTTTGGCCAGGCATGATGGCGCACGCCTTTAATCCCAGCACTTGGGAGGCAGAGGCAGATGGATTTCTGAGTTCGAGGCCAGCCTGGTCTACAGAGAGTGAGTTCCAGGACAGCCAGGGCTACACAGAGAAACCCTGTCTCGGAAAACCACAAAAGAAAGAAAGAAAAAAGCTGTTTTGGGTTCTCAGCCCCACAGAAGCAGTGGTCTCTAGTCTCCTGTCTTGCCCTCTTTTCTTGTCCCTGAACATAAGCAGGTCCTACATCTCAATGTGAGGCATTGAGATCATCATTCTCAAGGGTCCCGCCCCGGGCTTTTTTAGGATCTGGATCTGGCAAAATTGTGAGATTCCACATATGAAAACCTCCTCCAGCCACCTTCCTGCCCCTGCCCCACTCCCCTTCCCCTTACAACGCACCATAGAAGTCTCTGCCCTGACAGCTGGATGTGGCAGCTCTGCAGAAGGAACTGGACAAGAGCCAGAGCGTGTTCACTGGGAACCCCTCCGTGTGGCTGAAGGACCTGGCCAGCTATCTCAATTACAAGCTCCAGACTCCACGGATGGAGCCCACTCTGAGCCAGTATCCACATGGTTAGTCTCCTACCCCTCAGCTCAGATAAGGCCAAGGACCTTCTCGGAGGTTGATGTTCCTAATAGTCCTGGGCCTCCTTGGGGGAGAGCAGGCCAGCCTTCATGCGAGGGCATCTGGTCCTAGCACTCACAGAGGCCGATGGCCCCAGATTATCCCTACAGCCTCGTGAGCCGAGAGCTACGTGGGATCATCCGGGGGCTCCTGACCAAAGCTGCAGGGTCTGTGGAGCTCTTTTTTGACCACTGCCTATTCACCATGCTGCAAGAGCTGGATAAAACCCCAGGTGAGAGCGTCTTGAGAGCAAGAGCCTGCTGTCTTTCCTGCTTCCAGCATGACCAGCGGTTCCCTTTACAATAAGAAAAGTGCTCATCTCCACATTTTGGGAAAGGGAAAGGGAAGTGATTAGGAATTGGACTCACTTCTGGAAATAAAAAAGTGTAGGCTGTCAGGTCATATGAGTAAGTCTGATAACCCGTCTCTCTAGGGGAGTCGCTACATGGGTACCGCATCTGTATTCAAGCCGTTCTGCAAGACAAGCCCAAGATTGTCACCTCAAACCTGGACAAGGTGAGAGGCTTGGATGGTGCTGGGGACACAAGGGGTAGGACTAGAGGAACAGACAGATTACCCTGCTGGGCTTGGAAAGGAACAGCGCATACACATGAGCATTCACCATGCGTACTCTACTAGATAAGGATGGCCCATATATTCACTGTATCGATGGAATGGGTGGACCATAGAGGTCCCACAGCTCCCCTACAATTTGTCAGCTGGTTTGAAGCAAGTGGGGGGAGCTGTCACTTGAATCACTATGTGGCACTGCAGTGAAGTTCTACTGTCCTTGACACCCGCTCCACAAGGATGTGTAGTGCTCCTGGTGCGCTGCTCTTTAACCTGCCCTTTCTACTAAACTCCTCAGTTCCTAGAGCTTCTGCGGTCCCACCAGAGCCGACCAGCAAAGTGCCTGACCATCATGTGGGCCCTGGGGCAAGCGGGTTTCACCAACCTCACTGAGGGACTGAAAGGTAGCAAACAGAAGGATGGGTTGGTGTCACCTCTGAAGGGCCCATGCATGACCCTGAGACTTGCTGACTCTTGATTCCGCAGTGTGGCTGGGGATCATGCTGCCTGTGCTGGGCATCAAGGCTCTGTCTCCCTTTGCCATCGCATACCTGGACCGGCTGCTCCTGTGAGTAATGGGGGGACAGCGAGGGGAAGGCCCAGGGTGTCCACAAGAGGCTGTTTCGGCAAAATGGGATGCCATGATCCTGGTCTCCATAGATGCGAGGAAAATCAGGACCAGCTCCTCCCACCTCCGAGTGTGATGGTGAGGAAGGAAAGGGAGGGAGCCATTGAGGGCTGGGGCTGGGGTAGAGTCTACGCCTTTCCTCTGTACACTGCTTAGCTGAGTTCATGGCTGAAACACCATAGAGGTTTCCAACAAGCCTGTCCCTTTGTCTAGGATGCATCCCAACCTCACCAAAGGCTTTGGCATGATTGGCCCCAAGGACTTCTTCCCCCTTCTGGACTTTGCCTATATGCCCAACAATTCCCTAAGCGCCAGGTAAGCCTGCTCTGGACCATGTGTACTGGAGAGGTACCCAGTACAGAGGTGAGCCACAAGCACAGCAGTGCATTTCCAGGCCCTCTCCCCGCCAAAGCCCTAGAGTCACAGCTGGAAGGTTCAACAATAGACTGCAGGGGGTCTGTGGAGCCCAGAAATTACATCTGTCCTTGAGTATGACAATCATTTTAGGGTTAGATTGGGCCGTTTTTAGGGAGAGAAGCCTAAAAACTTTTGACAAACCTTGCAAGGTGCTTCTGTGAATAGAGACTCCGAACCATCCACAGACACGTAGTGATTCTACCTTCAGGCCGGGAGTGAGCTCACAGGTTGCAGCCTAAGCCTGGCCTCTTGCCCTAGCCTGCAGGAGCAGCTGTGCCAGCTCTTCCCCCGATTGAAGGTGCTGGCATTTGGGGCCAAGCCGGAATCTTCCCTGCACACCTATTTTCCCTCGTTCCTGTCCAGAGCCACCCCTAGCTGTCCTGCCGCCATGAAGAAAGAGGTGAGAAGCCTCTCCCTGCCTCCTCCTCTGCTGCTGATTTTCCCCTCAGCTCCCTGCCCCGCCCACTCCTGGGAGAGTGTGCAGTGAAACCCTGTCAGTACAGGATTCCTAAGCTCAAGCTGTAGCTCAGGACCCACACCTACCCCACACTGTGACAGCTTCTCGGGGGTCTTAACAATATTCCTCACCCTTTGTGGCAGATGTCTTGTTACCAGAAGCCCCAGTGCCTCTTCTTTTCACCATCCTGAGGGCCCAGCATTCTCTCTCTTTTGTCCTGTGCAGCTCCTGGCCAGCCTGACCCAGTGCCTGACTGTGGACCCCCTCAGCACTAGTGTCTGGAGACAACTGTACTCCAAGCACCTGTCACAGTCCAGGCAAGTGGCGGTGGGGTCACCTAATCTACACAGAGAAGCCTTGTAGTCTATGCTTTCCAGACTAGTGCTGGTGTGTCGTCCCGGAAACAACTGATCGCTGCCCTCTAGGCTCACCCTCGAAGTCGGAGGGAGACAGCAGCTGGGGTGGCCTTTGAAGAACTACTGTGGGTGGGGATCTTTCAGCTCTAAGAACCTAGGAATTGGTAGGCAAAGAGTGCAGGCGGGCCCAGGGGGCTGCTGACTGAAAAGGGCATACTCTTCTACAGCCTGCTGCTGGAGCACCTGCTCAAGTCCTGGGAGCAGATTCCCAAGAAGGTAATGAGCTGGGAGGATTCAGGAGCTGGGGGGTTGTCTTGGTTCTTGGTTTGTGCCCCTTAACTGCTGCCCTTCCTTTCCTGTGCCTTTGACACGAACGTGAAGCGAGATGGAGACTCAGAACCCTCTTCCTAGCCCGGCTCAGCTCTAAACTCAGCTCTTGGTATTCTGTAGGCACGGAAATCTTTGCAAGAAACCATCCAGTCCTTGAAGCTTACCAACCAGGAGCTTCTGAAGAAGGGCAGTGGCAGCAGTGAGCATGTCCTCACCTGTGACACAGCCTGTAAGGTGTGACACCCAACCTCCAGCCCACCCGAAGGCCTCCGTGGGTCTTGACACACCCTGGGTTAGATTGGGTCACGCCTCTGTCTCCCTGATCTGTGGATCCCCCACGACCTCCAGCTCATATGCAGGCCTCACTTGGAGCTTACACTAGGAATCGAGGATCAGCCCTTCCCCTTCTGACCACTGTGTTCTCTGTCTCGCCAGGGCTTGTTGCAACGGGCACGGGGTCCTCGGCCACCGTGGGCCCGGCTATTCCTGCTGTTTCTGGTCTTTGCAGTAGGATTCCTATGTCATGACTTGCGGTCAAACAGCTCTTTGCAGGGTAAGCAGTGGTTTGTCACCTGGGAAGAGGACACGATGGGGGACACAGCTATGTGGAGCATCTTCAGACCAACCTTTCTGATGAATTCTCAGTGCCACTCTCCACCCCAGACAGTCTGTGCAGAGGCCAATTGCACTAGGACTTTCCAGGAGGGAAATGGTTATAAATTTACATCACCTGAACACATGTTTTCTCCTTTTAACTTCTGAGGGAGAAGAAAGATTGGGCCTCAGATTAAGATCATAGCTAGTAGGATCAGAAAGAAGTAGCCAGACATGCTTGCAAACACGACAACCTGAGTTCCTTCCCCGGGGTACTAATTCACCACAACTCCTCTGACCTCTGAGTGCATGCTGTAGCATGTGTGCATGCATACACTCAAGAAACTAGTACATGTAATCTAAAAACAAGATCACAGCAAGTAAGGGGCAGAGAGTCAGACCTGAGGCTTTCTGACTTCTAAGTCCAAGGCCCCACCCGGTGTCCCGTTCTTCCTGTTCCTGACCCAGCAGAAGGTATTCAGCCCCTCCGGCCAAATCATCTTCCAAAGTGTCTAGTTAGACCCGAGAGCACCTTGCCCCTGCTCCCCGGCTCACTGGAACTCCCTTTGCAGCCTCCCTAACTGGCCAGCTGCTTCGATCCTCCGGTCTCTTGCCTGTTGGCCAGCAAGTGTGTGCAAGACTCTACTCCTACAGCCTGCAAAGCTACAAGTGAGCTGCTGCCAAGGGGGGCAGGGTGGGTGGGCATGGGCAGGGGGAGGACTAAGCATACCCTGTCCCTTGTTCTCCCCGTTTTTGGCTGTTGTTTGGTGAGCATGTTGGCTAGGGGAAGCTTAGAGTTCACCTCTTTCCTCTGTTCTCTCTACAGCTGGCTGCAGGAGACCTTGCCAGCCTGTGGCTCCCACCTGCTTGCTGTGGTACAGCCCAGTTTGCAGCTGGCCTGGACACGCATCTATGCCATGTTCAGCTTCCTTTCTGCCCACTGTGCCTCCTACCTCGCCTGCTTCCGTGATAGCCTGACTGGCTTCTCTCAGAGGGTAAGCTGGAGATCAGAAGTCAAAAAAAGAACCCATCCTGCCAGGGATAGGGGCATAGAAGGGAACAACAGTTCAGCATGGGCAGAATCCTTGGGAGAGGGGACATGGCCCTCAGCATCTTACCTCAGCCACTCCTGTGGTCCTTCTGCAGGTCCAGCTCCCTGAGGCCCTGCAGCAGCTCTTCCATGCCTTGAAGGAACTGCTGCTGCTCTTCTGTCATAGCGTGCTGCTGCCTACGTGGCACTTGCTGCTTGCAGCCCTGGCCCAAGTCCAGGAGCATTGCCACGAGGCCTGCAGGTAAGACTTTCACTCTGGTCCCTGGGAACAAGGTACACCATCCATTTTGTCACAGTCACTCTGGAGAGAGGGTTATGGGTTTAGGCTGGAGCCCCGTGGGCTGACACAGTCCCATAAGTGATCCCCAGCCCTCAGATGTTCTGCTTTTCTCCTAGAGGGGATGTGACCTGGGACTGCATTAAGACACAGTTCAGCAGAGCTGCCCAATGGACCTGGCTCTGCCTGCAGGATGTCACAGTGGCTTTCTTGGACTGGGCACTTGCCATCATATCCCAGCAATAGACCCTGCCTGCCTGGCCACTGGCTCTGTGACCCTGCCTGGCTGGCCACTGGCTCTGTGACCCTGCCTGCCTGGCCACTGGCTCTGTGACCCTGCCTGCCCGGCCACTGGCTCTGTGGTGGGCTGGCTATTAGAGACCGCTGGGGAGTAGAGGAGGCAGCCCTCTTCACTTGGTGCCTGAGTTCTGCCTCCTAGGCAAGAGACCAGGTGTCTGCCTCACTTCTCCATCTTCAGGAGACTGGGCGGGAATGTCTCAGCCTCCTGTCCATGGGTCTGCGAGGTCTCTCAGGCCTAGTTGCACAGCATCCAAGCCTCCTCTGGGCTGGGAGCCTCTCTCCACTTCTCCCTGTGGTCCTCCCACTCATCACTCAAGCAGCCACAGTCCACCTCCAAAGAGAAGTAGCCGCCTTTCCCTGTCCCTGGTCATGACTTAAACCACAGCAGAAAAAAGGAAAGCACTTCAGGAGAGCCAGCACCACAGTGGACAGCAACAGTGTCACTTCTACCAGCAGCCTAGGTGACTGTCAGTGGACATGCAGGCCATGTGGACAGCCTGTTACCTCAAAACACCCAGGACAGGCACGCCTTCCTGGGAGGCCACTTGTCCCCTGCTCGGTCAGAGACCTGGCTTCTCAAGTCCATTCTGCTCGCTGCTGGGGCTCCTCTCTATCAGCTTGGCCCACAGCACAGCCCACCTGAAGAGCAGCGCCCTTCGTCAGGAAGGGAGTCAGCATATGACTCCTGGGGGGAATAAAAGACAAGACTGGACGACTAGCTTTCTGTCTGAATCTTCATGTGGGGCTCCCCATAGTTTAGGGACAGAGCAGCAGAGCCTGGGGCTTCTGCCTGGGGTGTTGAAGCAATAATTGAGCTTCTGGCAGGGAAAGAACCTTGACTAGGTTCCTGGGATTCAGTTGGCTTTAGTGATTTTGTCTGACTTATCGATGATTCCTATCCAAAAGTTTGCCTCGATGTGATGGGGAAGGCGGGAGCAGAGCTGGGCAGTATTCTGATCCTTAATTTATTAATTGGCTCATTTCATGAGGCAGTGGGTTTAGAACTCCAAAAGATGACAAAACCAGGGCTTAACACCAGTCCTCATTTTGGTTTAAGACAGTTCATTGCGGGTGTTCTCATCTCATGAGCTCTTGGCGACTAAGTGTAGCTTTGAAGGCAGCTGTGTTTCCCCATGGTTCAGCAGCAGCCACTTCCTCCCTCAGCCCCTCTCCTCTGGCACCTGGAGATGCCCTCTGTCCCTTCCCTAAGTGAAATTAAGGTAGCAAGTTTGGAACCGTCTTGACCCAATATATACAGCCTGGCCTCTGGCTTTTGCTACTTATTTTAGGAAGGAAACAGCCACAGAGTCTGCTCCTTGCTGGCCTCCTGGCAGTTGTCATGACCCGTTGTTCCCAGTGAGAAAAAACTCTGTCCATCCAAGGACCAAACATGTCCTGCTAGGTCGGATTGTCCAAGAGCCCCACACGTTCTATGTGTTCTTGACAATCAACCACAAACAGTTCACCCTACCTCATGTATTGGAGAGGCCAGCCTGGAGCAGCCACGGCACGTGACAAGGCTGGCAGAATGCTAGCTTGATTTTTTTTGTTGTTTTAAATCCAGCAACTTTAGCTATGTGTTTGCTAGCTTCTATTCTGCAGTGGTTTAATTTGGGTTCATATTTTCTGGCATTAAAACCCTTAAATGCAGGGCTGGAGAGGTGGCTCAGCGGTTAAGGGCACTGACTGCTCTTCTGAAGGTCATGAGTTCAAATCCCAGCAACCACATGGTGGCTCACAACCATCCGTAATGAGATCTGACGCCCTCATCTGGTGTGTCTGATGACAGCTACAGTGTACTTACATATAATAAATAAATCATTAAAACAAAAAACAAAAAAAAACCTTAAATGCGCTGGGCGTGGTGGCGCACACCTTTAATCCCAGCACTCGGGAGGCAGAGGCAGGTGAATTTCTGAGTTCGAGGCCAGCCTGGTCTACAGAATGAGTTCCAGGACAGCCAGGGCTACACAGAGAAACCCTGTCTCGAAAAACAAAAAAACAAAACAAAAAAACCTTAAATGCAACATTTTTTTCAACTTAGATCAGTTGGCATCTCCATGGTACATCATGGGTAAACTAATAGTAGCTTTACTTGGCTCTAAGCCTGTTGGGAAAAGGAGCTCTTGTTCAGTTGTTTTGCCCCAGATGGGATAGTGCAGCGCTTTCCCTGGCTGTAGCCAAGTACCACCTGCTCTCCGTTAAAGCAGAGCCAGACATCCAGACGTTTCCTTTTTACAGAGCTGTCGACAAATCCGAGTCCAAGATGAGCTAGTAAATGAGACCAGTGTGAAGCCCAGACTATATTCTAGTGCTGATACCTTCACCAGTGACAACTGACTGGGAGGGGAGGGGCCTGTCCTCCACCTCAGCCGCACCTCATGCCGCCGCAGCGCAATGGGGAACCTGCCAGGAGACTGAAGGGCAGGTGATTGTCTCCTTATTACCAGTTCTGACTCGGACCTGGGAGTCACAGGACATTGTTACACAGTTGTGTTGTTCTATTATGTGTCAAGTTTCTACCTTCCTTTCCTCTGCTTGACTCCTAAGGTAAGGGTGACCTGGTGTGGCTGCCTGACAGATATGGGCAGAAACCGGGCTCACACCCGCAGCATTTACCAGTTCATTCTCAAACCGCCGTGGCCCTGGTATGGCCTGCTTTCCACAGTGATGGGCCTTTTGTCCATTCTAAGACATCCCAGTTGTCCTTCACATGGGTGTCTATATGGGTGGGTTGCTTCTGAGCACTTTATTGCCATCTAAGAGATATGAGACGTAAATACTTAGTAAGCCACTCTTTTACTGTAAGTATTGTGCACTTTGCCCCTTAAAGAAAATTAATGTACAGAGCCAGCCCATGTGGTGGTGGTGGTGCACTCCTCTAATCCTAGCACTCAGGAGACAGGCAGATGGTCTTGGAGTGTGAGGCCCACCTCATCTACAAAGTCAGTTCCAGGACAGCCAGGGCTACATAGAGCTACATAGAGAAATCCTCCTTCCCTCCTTCCCTCCCTCCCTCCCTCTCTCCCTCCCTTCTCTCTCTCCCTCTCTCTCTCATTTATTTATTTTATATATGTGAGTACACTGTGGCTGTCTTCAGACACACCAGAAGAGAGCATCAGATCCCAACCTCTGGAAGAGCAGTCAGTGCTCTCAACTGCTGAGCCATCTTTCCAGCCTGAGCAACCCTATACTCAAGCCCCCCCCCCCCAAAAAAAACCTATATACTATTAGTGTTAGCACATGGGTAAACTTTTTTCTGATCAAGTGTAATTTTACAGCAGTTTCCGATTCATGTCCTCATCACCGCCACACACCCACACCCGCTTGCATGCTTCTCCACCATTGGTGGTTTCACCAGTGCAGAACATGCACATACCACCACACAAGGCCTGTAGCTTAAACACACACTTACTTCCACAGTTAGTATCTTACATGAAATGCCTATTGTGTGCCCAAAGGAGATGGTTCAGTGGTCAAGAGCACCCATGTTCAGTACCCAGTACTCACACTGGATGGGTCACAGCCATCTGTAACTCCAGCTCAGGTGCCTGATGCCTTTGATGTCAATAGGCACCTCCACTCATGTACAGACACACAATAAATCTTCCATGTCTAATGGTATGTGGCCACCACTCCCAGACATATTTCACTGACCTGAAAATGCCCTGGCTCCCCATTATACTTCCCCCAGAGCCACTGGAGGTCATTGGTCTTTATAATCTCCAGATTTTTGCCTTTCCCACACTGCCACGGTATTGGTAGTTGCACATATTTTAAGTTATAGTCTCCCCTGTCACAGAGAAAGCTCTCTGTTCCAAGAGAGAGTCAAGGAGGGTTCAAAGGAGGTAAAACCCTTAACTTGCCTTTTTAGCATCAGCCAACAGAACTAACAACCTGGGGAGGAAACTGGAAAGGAAGACAAAGCTCATTTTAATTATTGGTTTCTGTTACATTTACCACGTTCCTATTGAACCACATACTCCAGATTTTCTGGCTCATAGCCACGTCTGTTGGTGGTTTGGCTCTGCCCACTGCTGTGGGCCCTGCCATCATAGAACATTACACGGGGACAGGATGCTGCCCTGAAGGACTGTCTCAGTATGGAGATGAAAGTGGCCTAGAAATCTCTTGAGATCCCAGCAGGAAAGTCGCATGTGACACTTGTGTGGTTGCACTAATGTGTCAGCTACAGAAGAAAGTGGTGTGTGGTCTCCACATGGTTAGATGCCACTCCACTGTCTTCATCAAGGGCGGATGGAGGAAGTGTCATTATCTGCACAGGAGATAATGACAGGACAGGAGAAAGGACAAGGTGAGCACCATCCCCAGTATGATGGCACCATCTCCAGTGTGATGGTAGTGCACAGTATCTGAAGTCAGTGGGAGGTAGTTAACATCTCTCCCCACAGGACTGCAGAGATGGATGGCTCAGTGGTTAAGAGCACAGTCACTTCCAGAGGTCCTGAGTTCAATTACATGATGGCTCACAACCATCTGTAATGGGATCTGATGCCCTCTTCTGGTGTGTCTGAAGACAGCTACAGTGTGTTCATCATATATATAAAGCAAATAGATAGATAGATAGATAGATAGATAGATAGATAGATAGATAGATAGATAGATAGATAGATAGATAGACAGACAGATAGATGATAGATAGATAGATAATCTTAAAAAAGAAAAAGATCTCCACAGCTCCTTAGCAGACCATCTATGTAAGTGAAGTCCCCTAAAGCCAAAGCAGGTCTATTGGCCCGCCGACCTCCCTGAAGCGAAGCTTTTGGGAGAATATAACAAGTTGTGAAGCTGGAAGGGCAGGAAACAACACTATTAAACATTAAGAGCACTGGGCAGTGGTGGCACACACCTTTAATCCCAGCACTTGGGAGGCAGAAGCAGGCAGATTTCTGAGTTTGAGGCCAGCCTGATCTACAGAGTGAGTTCCAGGATAGCCAGGGCTACACAGAGAAACCCTGTCTCAAAAAAAAACAAAAAACAAAAAACAAAAAAAAAACATGAAGAACCACTCCAGGCAATAGTAGCACACACCTTTAATCCCGGCACTTGAGAGGCAGTTGCAGGCAGATCCATGAGATCAAAGTCACCCTGGTCTACAGAATGAGTTTCAAGACAGCCAGGGCTACAGAAAGAAATGTCTTGAAAAAAAACAAAACAATAATGATGATAATGTGAGCCACACTTCTAATTCCAGCATTTGAGGGGTGGGGACAAGAGGCTTGATGACAAGATCATCTGCCTGGTCTATTTGAGACACTTTCCCAAAGACCCTGTCTCAAAAAAGAAAAAGAAAAAAGAAATAAAAAAAGAGTGACCATTCTGCCATACCAGTACTGAAAATATAGTCAGTAATTCTCTAGGGGTTCTAAGAATTCAAGAATGCTCTCTAAGATTGTTCTTATAATGCTAAGATGTCATCTGCCTTTGTGATTGACCTGAGCACAGCTGGGTTTAACCACAAATAAAGCCACCAGGGCATGGCTGGGAGGCCAGGCAGTGCTCTCCAAGTGTGAGTCTTCTGGAGTCCTTTCCCTTGAGTGTTCTCAGTGGAGGGAGGACAGGCTGTGACACCATGGTGGTGACCAGAGTTCATGAACTCACCAAACAGAAGAACTCGGGGCTTTGGAGAGACTTAATCATTGTTAGGAAACCTAAAACAGTCTTTCTCAAATAATATAGGAAAAAAGCAATAAAGGATTCGTCCCGGAGTAGATATACAACGGTTATAGCTACAGCTAACACATATGTAGCATTTTCCCAGATCAGCTTTTTAAAAATTCTTTTCTACGGAATGTACGCGAGTGTGTGTACATGTGTGTGTGCGCGCGCATGCATGTGTGCACACTCAAGTGTGAGTGCATGTGTGTGCATGCGTGCGCCATGCATGTACTCAAAGAGGCTAGAAGAGGCCACTGAGGCTCCAAAGCACCAGACTTGAGAGCTGGGGACTGGTCTCTGGCCTCTGAAAGAGCTGTAAATGCTGACCACTGAGCTATCTCTGCAGCCCCTACCAAGATTACCGTGATGGTGATGGTGATGGTGACCGAACTCGGCACTTCAGACCTTTAGGCACTTTTCCCATCCTTGTGTCATTTAGAACTTCGGCTCCTGCAAAAATCTTTGCAGAAAGGGATATTATGCGAATCTTCGAAAATTAAATGTTTTTATACTGTTAATATCAGACCAATCTCATTGTTAAAGAGCTCTGACTATGCTGACTATCGGAGCTTTGAAGATCAGAAGAATGAGCCTTTCGGCGTTGTCGCCCACTTTCGTATGGCAGTAGCCTTTTGGAGGCCAGGGTAATCCACTATGAATTTAAGGCTTGTAGATTCCATTTGTGGAAAACAATGTCATTGGAATTTTGGTAGGAGTTGCATTGATTTATATATTTTTCTAAGTAGGGCTGCTATTTAAACAATATTAAACCTTCCAAACCAACTGTCATGTGTTTCCATTTATTTAAAGTGTTCAGTTTATTATTATAATGGGGTGTGCATGGGGTAAGGACAAGCTGAGAGAGCTGGTTCTCTTCTTCCACTGTGGGATCCTGGAGCTTGAACTCAGGTCATAGGATACTGACTTTCACAAAATAAATAAGAGTTCCTTCTTCCTTCTGCTGCTGTTGCTGCTCCTTTCCCCCTCTTCCTCTTCCTTTTCCTCCTCCTCCTCCTCCTCCTCCTCCTCCTCCTCCTCCTCCTC
>NC_034596.1:1790823-1792259 GCF_900095145.1 Mus pahari | reverse complement strand
TGCTGTTTTTTGCTTGTTTTTCGAGACAGGGTACCTGCATGTAGCCCGGCTGTCCTGGAACTTGCTTTGTAGATGAGATTGGCCTCCACCTCTCAGAGCTCTGCCTGCCTCTGCCTCCTGAGTGCTGGGATTAAAGGGTGGGCCACCACCGCCCTTCTTTTTTGTTCATATCTTTTTGAGTCAATATAGGTAATTTGTGTGTTTCTAGGAATTGGTAGGATGTATTTAAATTACCAACTTTGTTATATAATTATTTGTAGTACTTTTTTAAAAATTCTTTTACTTTATATGCTTCTCTTTAAAAAGTACATTTACTCTGTGTGTGTGTGCACGTGCACGTGCACATGTGTGTGTGTGTGTGTGTGTCTAAGTTCATGTGCTACAGCATCAGGATTTGTGTGTGTGGTATAGCAGAGATGAGAGGACAGTCTGCCAAAGTTGGTTCTCTCCTCCACTATGTGGGTTTCAGTGTCAGACTCAGACTGTCAGCTTGGCGGCAGTGCCCTTAACTGCCGAGCCCTCCTGACAGCGCAAGTGCTTCTGTTTTAAAATCTATACCCCATACTAACCATATTTCAAATAGATTAAACTAAAATAGGACAAAGTTAAAAAGAAGATATGCAAACAATCCAATTTATTTGCATATTCATTTACATAATAATGATCTGCTAAATATCAAAGCAACAAAGAAAGATCCCAGAGAAATGGATGATAAATATTTGTGCACAGAATTTTAAGATGTGTCAATATCATAAAGCACCACTACCAGAAAAGAAGAGAAAAGGAAAGAAGAGAAAAGAAAAGAAAAAAACTGGAGAAAAATATTTGCAGGAAATATTCAATTTTTTGTGTTAAATCTACTCTAAATCAAAAAAGCACAGAACACAAAATTGTATGTGTACATAATTCATAAGTAACTCTGCAAATGAACAGTTGACTTGCAAAAAGATTCATTTCACCAATAAAGTAAAAAATGTAAGATGCAACTTATTTTGCCCATTTTGGGGGCCAGGGAGTGAAATGTGATGGTTTGTATATTCGAGGCCCAGGGAGTGGCACTATTAGAAGGTGTGGCCTTGTTGCAGTAGATATGTCACTGTGGGTGTGGGCTTTAAGACCCTCATTCTAAGCCGGGCCTGGTGGCGCAGGCCTTTAATCCCAGCACTCGGGAGGCAGAGGCAGGTGGATTTCTGAGTTCGAGGCCAGCCTGGTCTACAGAGTGAGTTCCAGGACAGCCAGGGCTATACAGAGAAGCGCTGTCTCGAAAAACCGAAAAATAAATAAATAAAAATTAAATAAAAATAAAATAAAATAAAAACAAACAAACCCTCTAGTAGAGAGGTGACATTTGTACAGCATTGTGATTGTGATTGTACTACAGGTCACTGAATCGCTCACTTTGACTTTCTGATCAGTGTAGGGTCTGGTTAGTACTT
>NC_034596.1:1789284-1790812 GCF_900095145.1 Mus pahari | reverse complement strand
AAAAAAGACCCTCATTCTAGCTGCCTGGAAGTGAGTATTCTGCTAGCAGCCTTCAGATGAAGATGTAGAACTTTCAGCTCCTCCTGCACCATGCCTGCCTGGATGCTGCCATGTTCCTGCTTTGATGATTATGGACTGAACCTCTAAACATGTAAGGCAGCCCCAATTAAATGTTGTCTTTAATAAGAGTTGCCTTGGTCATTCATGGTGTCTGTTCACAGCAGTAAAATCCTAAGACACCCATCATTAATAAAAAGTCTTTTTCTCTTTACATTTATTTATTTAGTGTAATGTGTGTATGGGTGTGCAATGTGTGTTCTTGTACATGTGCTGGTCTTCTTGTAGAAGTCAGAGGACAACTTGAAGGAGTTGATTCTTTCTTTCTGCAAGTCTAGTAGGCCCAGGGAATCAGACTCTGGCCTGACAGGCTTGGCCATGACTGCCTTTATTGCTGAGCCATCACAATGGCTCTGAAGGATTCTTTAATACTTAAATCAATGAATTGCTATGATAGAATCAGTATATTATGGGAGATAAATTGGAAACTTTTAGCCGATGGTAGAAAAGTCTCATACTTCTTGACCAAACAAGTACATTCCTTAAAACCTGTCGGGATAACAGAAATATGGCCCAAGAGTCCTAAGAATGCACATGCCGGGGCTGGTGGCTTAGACCTTTAACCCCAGCAGAGGCAGGCAGATCACAGGAGATCTCCAAAGCTAAAGGTCAGACTGGTTTACATATGGAGGTCCAGTCTAGCCAGGTCTAAATAGGGAGATTCCATCACAAACACAGACACGAAGAGGCAAGGGTGGTGGTACAGGTCTCTGGTCCCTAGCACTTGGGTTAGGAGCAGCCTTGTCTCAAAACAACAATAAAACCAGGATGATAATAACAGTAACAGTATTTATACTAAAAATTTAAATATAAATTCTCCCATAACAAGATAGTGTCAGTCGCCGGGCCTGGTGGCGCAGGCCTTTAATCCCAGCACTCGGGAGGCAGAAGCAGGCGGATTTCTGAGTTCGAGGCCAGCCTGGTCTACCGAGTGAGTTCCAGGACAGCCAGGGCTACACAGAGAAACCCTGTCTCGAAAAACCTAAAAAAAAAAAAAAAAAAAAAAAAAATGCTAATGAACGGTTTACAAATGTTGCCACTGGGAAGTAGCTTGGCCATTCCTAAAGAACTAAATATGCTATGTTACAATCCGAAGCCTGTTACTGAGTAGTTGTCGGAGAATGAAGGGGAAACAAAGCTGGAAGCGGTTGCCTGACTTAAAAAAAAGTCTTGATACGATGTGCTGATACTGATGCATGCTTTAATCTCAGAATTCTGGATGCAGAAACAGGCGAATCTCTTCGAGTTGGAGGCAAAATTGGTCCCAGGCTCCAGCTTGAACATTAAAAACAAACAAACCGCTGGGTGTGGTGGCTCACTCCTTTAATCCCAGCACTTGGGAGGCAGAGGCAGGCGGATTTCTGAGTTCGAGGCCAGCCTGGTCTACAGAGTGAGTTCCAGGACAGCCAGG
>NC_034596.1:1778875-1789273 GCF_900095145.1 Mus pahari | reverse complement strand
AGGTGGAAGACCCCTTTGGGAATACTCGGTGCTGTAGACTTGAGAAACAAAGAGATAAGTATGTTATATGAACCTCAAATTGTAAAGGCCTCACAAAAATAAAACAAGGGAGAGACAGATAGTGGGGTAGGGGGTTGTAATGAGGAAAGGAAGAAAAAGAGAAATATGAATTGCTTCAAGTGCTAAGGGCACTATAGGCAGATGAGTTTTGACCACGGTAGCACCCACCCACCCCACCTCCCGCCCCCGGCCCCATCAGAATGAAATCTAAGCAAGATTTCAAACCAGCTCTCTACCTGGCTGGGTGTCTCACAACTGCGACTGGGGGCGGACTCCGCCAGTCAGAGCGGACTGCACAGAGGACCTTGGCGTTGAGTTTGTTCCTTTGTTTTAAAAAATGGGTGAGCTTTCTGTGAGCCAATAGAGGGCTGAGGAAGAGCAACAAATACGTGAGCCAGATAAGGAGTCAACCCACCACCGCAGAGAAGACACTTGGTTGGCAGTGAAGCCCAGGTGGGGCGGAAACCTTTCCCAGACCTCGACCTTAAAAGCGAGGTTGTAAGCGAACAGAGCAGGACCTGGGACTGCACCCAGCCAGAGGGCACCGAGAGCAGGAAGCCGGGCCCCTGCTGCATCCCAGCGTCCAGGGCATAGGGGTCGCTCGCTCCCGCGGCTCGGTCTTCCCTTCTGGTCCGAGTCTCGGTGAATGGACCCCGGCACTTCAGCTGACGGAGCGAATGTCTTTCGCATCATCAGAACAACATGCTTTATATACTTTCATCACGCCGAAAACCAAAGGAACCCTGGAGCAGAAGCAGCGAACAGGATTCGTAGTCCCAAACACCGAAACTAATGTCTGCTTAGCGGGAGGAAGGCCGTCCCAGCCTTAACTTTAATCCGGCTCACAGCGAGCTCCTGCCGCAGGGTGCGAGCCCGCAAGCCTGTCTTTTCTTCTGGCCCGGACTCCTTTAGTTTATTCAGAAACACATTACAGAAAAAAAAAAAAAAAAAATCTTGGTAAGCATTAGAGGGAAAACTGCAAGAGGTCTCACCAGCGGGGCCTTCGATAGCTCAGTTGGTAGAGCGGAGGACTGTAGATAGTACAATACGGCAATCCTTAGGTCGCTGGTTCGATTCCGGCTCGAAGGACTTCGTGCATTATTTTTAGCTATTTTTAGCTAGGTCAATTGCTCCGTGGGCGAAACGTTTACTTGAGGAGAGGCGGTGTATTTTCCTGGCTACTGCTGAAAAGCAGTAAAGTACGTATAGCAGTTAAGTAGTCGGAATACAACGTGCCTTGTTCGCGCTTTAGGTGTTAAAGATATAGTGACATGCACTTCAAGAAAAGTCCTTATTGCTTATGTGTGTATTACATGGCTCTGCTTCAAAACCTTGCTGAGGGCTCCATCGTACTTTATACTCTGAACTACATTAGAAACCTTCCTCTCAGGAAACCTTGTAAAGGTTTCAGGAAGGCACGATACCGCAGCTGGGGGATTAGCTCAAATGGTAGAGCGCTCGCTTAGCATGCGAGAGGTAGCGGGATCGATGCCCGCATCCTCCACTTCCTTTTGCACACCCATCAGGCTCATGATCTGTTGTCCACGTTTCGTTACACAGTAGAGCGAGGAACATGGTAAGCAAAGATCGGCTTCACATGCTATTTTCTTATTCGCAGGTAAGTCTTTTCCTGTTTCCTGCTCCCTGCTCTGTCTTTCCCGCCTCGGGGAGGCGGGCCGTTAACCGCCTACAGAGAAGACGCCTTGTGAGCCGCACACGGTGGTGGCCCGCGGAAGCCCCCAAACGGCCCCCTCACAGGTACCTGCCAACGTGCACGGAACCCTGCGTGGCGACCAATGGCAGTGCGCTTTACTGGGCGGGTAGCCAGCTGCAGCTGCGGCCAATAGGCAAGAGACTTCTTGTTTCCTGGCAGAGTGGGGTCCCGGCACCGCGGCTCTCTGGTTTTGTGTGGGTCCCGGGTGGAGGGCCCGGGTGCCGGGGCCCGAGGTGCCGCCTCGCTAGCGGGAGAGGGAGCGGGAGCAGCGGCCCGGAGAGAGGTGAGGGGCTCTGCGTGGACTGCGGCCCCGCCGGCAGGCCCCGCCCCCTTCTCAGCCCGCTCCGCCGGAGCCCCCCGTGGAATGCCACCCCGCCCCCCGGCCTGCCGCGGCCGGCCGACCCCGCCTCTGGTTGACTCCCTCCGCTCCTGTGGCCTCACCTCTGACCCCTAGGACCGGCCTTTCCGTCCTCCTGTGTATCTGTCGCGACCCCTCCCACGCCTCCAAACCCCACCCTGCCCTGGACAAGCCAGGCAGTGCGAGGGTCCTCGCGAATCGAGGAGCTGCCTGCTGCTTCCAAGCGGGACTCTACTGGCCCAGCCTTCCTAGGGGTGCTTAGGACGCCCGTTATCCACACCTTCGAGGGTAGCTTTTGCACGGGCTCGTGTCTACAGGGCGGGAGGATGGAAACAGACCCTAATTGGAACTGAGGTTCAGGGCAGGTGAGCAAGTGGCTTTGGCCGGGCATAGGCTACCTTTTCATAGTAGGCGTAGTAGAGGAAGGGGGTGGTAAGAACGCTCTTCAAGGTCTCGAGAAACAAGAGTATAATTCCAGTCGGTGCTTGTGAAGACAGAGGTAAAGAAAGGAAGCTACCATTTACACTTAGAAACTTGGTTCTTCTTGCTCTGGGCTGTCCAGTACAAAGCCAATCTAGGAAATTTTAATATGGCCCCTCCCTCGTAGAGTCAATGGCAGCCACCCGACCTCTAGTCTCTGCCTCTTAGGTTGTTAAGAAGGTTGAGAATCTAGCGTTTTCCAACTCAACTAAGGAAGCCAGTGAGCATTCGATTTGGGAACGGTGGCGATGTAGTAAAATAGGGTGTTTTTAGGTCGCTCATACTCCTTGGGTGTCCAGGGAGGGTTGTGCTTCCTCTTGATCTTGCTGAAAGGCTAAGCATTTTGCTTCATAGAGTAGTAAAAACATTTCTCATTTATCCAGAGATACCAAACACATTGTTTCATTTTCTGCCCTTCCTCCCTATCCCAACTTTGATTTTTTTCCCCAGCTCTCAGGGCCTGTGTGGGGCAAGAGGATGCTTTCCCAGCCCCACCATGGAGCTGCGCTGTGGGGGATTGCTGTTCAGTTCTCGCTTTGATTCAGGGAACCTAGCCCATGTGGAAAAGGTGGAGACTGTGTCTAGTGATGGGGAAGGCGTAGGAGGGGTGGCAACAGCCCCCACTAGTGGTTCTGCTTCTTCCCCTGACTACGAGTTCAACGTGTGGACCCGGCCTGACTGTGCTGAAACAGAATATGAGAACGGCAACAGGTATGAGGACCGCAAGGGGGTGGGAATGCCCAAGTGCTTGGATGCATACTGTAGTCAGTCTTTGACTCTGAGCATACCAGCACAGTATCTCTTGTAAACCCTCCTCCCTCCCCTCCTTACCAGATAACCCTTTGCTGTTTGGACTCGATTTGATTCAGCTTCCCCCACACCCTCTCCCTGGCTCTCCCACAGCCAACAGCTGGTCTCTCTTTTGGCACTCAGGTCATGGTTCTACTTCAGTGTCCGGGGAGGGACTCCAGGGAAGCTTATCAAGATCAACATTATGAACATGAACAAGCAAAGCAAACTGTATTCCCAGGGCATGGCCCCCTTTGTGCGCACACTGCCTTCCCGGCCACGCTGGGAACGCATTAGAGAACGGCCCACCTTTGAGGTAAGTTCTTCAGTAGGAGGAAAGACTGGGTGTTGGTAGAGGAAACATGTTCCTGAGAGAGAGAACCAGGCAGCTTTTAGTATCTTCTTTCTTCCACCCCTAGCTGGGGTCCAAGCTGAGCCCCTGCTTCAGCCTGAAGAAGCCGGTTCTCATGTGGGAAGTGTCAGAGGGAGGGAGTTGGTAAAGGTGAGAGAGGCATGAGGTCAGTCCCCAGTGTCCCCACCGGAGGAGCTCAGTGCTGACACAGATGACATGTTTGCCCCCTCTTCCTCCTCTGCTCCCCAGATGACAGAGACACAGTTTGTGCTATCCTTCGTTCACCGTTTCATAGAGGGCCGGGGAGCCACCACCTTCTTCGCCTTCTGCTACCCCTTCTCCTACAGTGACTGCCAGGATCTGCTGAGCCAGCTAGACCAGCGCTTTCCAGAGAATTACTCTACCCATAGCAGGTGCTAATCCCATTCTTGCCCCGCTATACTGTGGATTCTGTAGTGCCTCTGCTGCTTCCAGCATTTGTCCTAAGAGCTCTTAGCCAGAACGGCACCAGTCTTGACCATGTGTAGAGTGTAGTGTTTTGACAAAGGTGTTCCTTTGCCACCATAATCGCCTGCCCAATGCATGCTCCTCCAGTTCTCTTGAGCTCTCCTGAATACAGCCAGTACTCTGGCCGCTCAGCACGCCTTCTTCATCTTCCTCTACTGAGGGCAACTCTCTACACAAATTAATCTATCCTGATGTACCACAAATTAGGAAAGCGAACAAAAAACTTACCCTTAAATAATAGGGTCAGTGGAGTGACAGCAAGACAGCTCAGTGCATAAAGAAGGGAGCTTGCTGCATACCTGATGATACGAAAAGCTTCAGTCCTATGTCTGCACCTAGCAGTGCAAGCCCACACATACCCTTAGCTTCACCAGTTCAAGTGACTATGAGGACCCAGAAGCCCTGTTGAGGGTCAGATCATTTAAGTCCTGAGCTGGCAATGCTGCCTACGCGCCTCTGGCTAGGACTTTAGGGACTTTTGTTTGTTTGTTTTTTGAGACAGGGTTTCTCTGTATAGTCCTGGCTGTCCTGGGAATCACTCTGTAGACCAGGCTGGCCCCAAACTCAGAAATCCGCCTGCCTCTGCCTCCCAAGTGCTGGGATTAAAGGCATGTGCCACCATGCCCAGTTTCTTTAGGGACTTCTAACTATTGATTTTATCCCTGTAGTCCTCTGGATAGCATTTATTACCACCGAGAGCTTCTCTGCTATTCTCTGGATGGACTTCGGGTAGATCTACTAACAATCACTTCCTGCCATGGGCTTCGAGATGATCGAGAGCCCCGTCTAGAGCAGCTATTTCCTGATCTCGGCACTCCCCGACCATTCCGTTTCACAGGCAAAAGGGTAAGTAAGTGGGAAGAGCATGAACGCCGTATCCTTGGGTGGAAGAGATGGCTCAGTTTTAAGAATACTTAATACTCTGTTACAAAGGATCCTTGTTTGGTTCCCAGCACCCACACCCCACAGCCTGTACTCCTGCTCCAGGGGATAGAATGACTTCTTGTGGCTCCCACAGGCTCCCACATATAGACACTTGACATACCTTATCCTATCTCCGGCCACTGTGGATAGCTTACAGCTGTTACCTCTACACATTCTGGACCCAGCTTACCTTGTACCCCAGGGCAGAGGATTACAATCCTGTACCTCTGGTAAACAGCCGTCTAGGAAAGGCTCTTTCCACTTCAACTACCCTTGCCCACCCTTGTCAGGGTGGGGCTATAGTGCCACTGACCTCCTGTCTGCTTCCTTCTCCACCTCAGATATTCTTCTTAAGCAGTAGGGTACACCCTGGAGAGACTCCATCTAGCTTTGTGTTCAATGGCTTTCTGGACTTCATCCTTCGACCTGATGACCCCCGGGCACAAACTCTCCGTCGACTCTTTGTTTTTAAGTTGATTCCCATGTTAAACCCTGATGGTGTGGTCCGGGGCCACTACCGGTAAGTAGCCAAAACAATCTTTCTGCCTTTTCTCCAGTCTCATGTCTCACTTGGCTGTGCAGGTCAGCCAGCCTTCTGACTGGTTTGTATCTCCAGGCCTCTTGTACCGTAACCAGGGCAAGCCCCTCTAATCTTCCACTGAGCTGAGAGGGGTGTAATCATGTGAACACATCCTGGGTGGGAGCAAAAGTCAGTGAAGACTAGCTGGATGGAGGGAACTTTCTGTGGACTCTATTCTATGGTGGGTGTGACTGCACATGAAGGAAGGCTCTGTCCTTCTTTCCAGCATGACTTAAGCCTTTCATTTTACAAATCTTCAGTATCCTTGTCACCTACTCTGTCTCCTTTGGTGGCCCAGACATCTAGAGCCTGTTGAGTCCTGTCTTCCTACAGCACAGACTCCCGTGGAGTGAATCTGAACCGTCAGTACTTGAAGCCTGACGCCGTCCTGCACCCGGCCATCTATGGCGCCAAAGCCGTGCTGCTTTATCATCACGTGCACTCGAGGCTCAACGCCAAGAGTCCCTCGAACCAGCAAGCCACTCTTCATCTTCCTGCAGAAGCTCCTCTTTCTGACCTCGAGAAAGCCAATAATCTCCACAATGAAGCTCACCTCGGGCAGGCACCTGATGGGGAAAACCCTGAGACTTGGACTGAGACAGAGCCAGCAGAAGAGAAGACGGATCCAGTGTGGACCATGCCACAGCCGATTCCTGAACTTGAGGAGCCGGCCCCCGACACCATCCCCCCAAAAGAGAGTGGTGTTGCTTACTATGTAGACTTGCACGGACATGCCTCCAAAAGGGGCTGCTTCATGTACGGCAACAGCTTTAGTGACGAGAGCACCCAGGTAGGACTCTGAATCCTGTGCTGAGGGGTAGTTAGAAACCAGGGCAGGAGCCTTCTAGAGGAGCAGGAGGGCTTGTGCACACCACCTCAGCACAAGCTTCAAAGGATGGAGAGATGGCACTAGGGCCAGATGGCTTAGCTCATGGCATCTGAGTGAAGAACAAGCGCCAGTATCCCAGCCTTCCACAGAGCTCTGAGAACCAGGAGGAAAATGTGGAGGGGGAAATCTAAGAGCTTAAAAGAAATAATGTTAAACAGTGACACTTGAAGAAAACTTGGTTACTGCTGATGGTTGTGATATTATATGCGGGTGGCATATGCAGCAGAGTCACATGACTATGCCTTATTTTTCTTGCCCTTGTTCCTTCTTAATCTGTCATTTTCTGAGTTGCCTTTTTTTCTCCACACACAGGTGGAAAACATGCTGTACCCAAAGCTCATCGCCTTGAATTCAGCCCACTTTGACTTCCAGGGCTGCAATTTCTCAGAGAAGAACATGTATGCCCGAGACCGTAGAGATGGCCAGTCCAAAGAGGGAAGCGGCCGTGTCGCAATCTACAAAGCCTCAGGGATAATCCACAGGTTGGGAGGAAACTGACATAGTCGAGAAATAACTTCTTTAAAGGAAAAAAGTACTTATTCCAGGGTATTTGAGGGGCAGGAACCACCCAGATCTTCTCAAAAGAGAGCCTGGGTTTCAGTTAGCAAGGTTGGCGTTATTCTGGGAGTTCTTCACTTTTGGAGGTCTTCCTGGGCACATGGTTAGTTGTTACTTGGGAATCACAGCATTTTCTCTTGGTCCTTACTTGTTTCAAAGTGGTGACGATCTTAGACCACCTCCCTGTCCCTCAGTGTTCTGCTGAGGACACTGACAACGCTCTCTGTGCCTTAGCTACACACTTGAATGCAACTACAACACTGGGCGCTCGGTCAACACCATCCCCGCTGCCTGCCACGACAACGGGCGCGCCAGCCCTCCTCCCCCTCCGGCCTTCCCCTCCAGATACACTGTGGAACTGTTCGAGCAGGTAGGACTGCATGGAGTAAGTGGGGAAGGGGGACCTCAATCTAAGATCCTCTGCAGGGTTAGCTGTCGAGGTAACAGGCGAGAACACAGGCGTTAATTTCTGACCCCAATCACAGGTTTTACCCTGGCACATCTAAGTAAATATGTGGTCTGAGCTGATCTCCTAGGTTCAAAAGTACACCATTATTATAGTCTTGATGTGTCTTTTTCTAGGCACATAAAAGAACTGTAGGTTGTAAACAACACAAACTCTTCTGAGAAAGTCATGGTTCCATGCACACCAGCCCCTGCCCTGAACAAGTTGTAAATCTACTGGAGATAAAGATCCAGGCACAGAATTCCGAGTATCCACTGTTAGGTCTAGCCTCTTGTCTCCTCTTGTCTCCTCTTGTGCTGTGTACCACACCGTTGGGTACAGCAGCTAGACTAGAGGATAAAGACACTGAAGCAAGCTCACCCACACAGGTGGGACGAGCTATGGCCATCGCAGCTCTGGACATGGCAGAGTGTAATCCGTGGCCCCGAATTGTGCTGTCGGAACACAGCAGCCTCACCAACCTACGAGCCTGGATGCTGAGACACGTGCGCAACAGCAGAGGGCTGACCAGTGCTGGGAACGTGGGTGCCAGCAAGAAGCGGGGGGCTCGAACCCCTCCCAAAAGCAACAAGTAAGGAGAGGAAAGGAGAGTGCAGGGAAGCTGGTCGGTTAGCGGGAGCCTGTGGGGAAGGCCGAGTAGGAATGTTTCCTGGGTCCATGGAAACTGCTAAGACTACCTCAGCTTCAGAGAACGGGAACCTCTTCCCTTCTCCCTAGCACTACATCTAAAGATCTGGCCAGGGACTCCGAGATCCAGATCCCACAACCCACTGTCTCTGTGGCTGGCAAGGGTGTGGCAGGCAGGTCTCAGGTCCCAAAGGTTGTGAGTGACTAAGTGAAGAGGGAGCACCAACCAAAGGAGACCTCTTTGTCAAGTCAAGCTACTCAGGGTGACCATTCCATGAGTAGCTGGGATGCTCCAGGCTAGATCCTCATCCACAGGCATACACCCCTTCCCTCCCTCGTTCCTGGGAATGGGGTCCTATGCTCTTTTACCCCAGAAGTGAATTTTAATTGCCATATCCTGAGGACGCTTTCCCGGGCCCAGGGTTAACTAGCACCTGCTCTTTTGCAGTGGCTTGCCCGTTTCCTGCTCTGAAAATGCTTTGAGCCGGGTTCGAAGTTTTAGCACTGGCACGAGTACTGGTGGTAGCAGCAGCAGCCAACAAAACTCTCCACAGATGAAGAACTCTCCCAGCTTTCCTTTTCACGGCAGTCGGACTGCAGGGCTGCCAGGCCTGGGCTCTAGCACCCAAAAGGTCAGCCATCGGGTGCTGGGCCCTGTCAGAGGTAAGCCGGTCTGGGAGCCCCTGCAGCAGGTGTTTGGTTGCTTGGGGCACTGCTGGGGAGAAAGAGCTTGAAGACATACAAGGGGCGGATGAATAAAACTAGTCTGTAGCAGAAGACTACAGCCTCTCCTGCGACCATGGCGCTCCCGCGGCGTAACGAGAGCGGTACTGTGTATGGCCAGCCATAGATAGAAGGCCCAGCGATTGTAGCTTCAGCACATACTAGGAGCCAGGGATATTTCCAAGGACAGAACACTAGCTACAGCAGTGCCAAACACAGACGTGGAGCTTCGATCAAGGTCAATGTCACAGTGTCTTCTTGTTGGCAGTAGGAGGAAATGTCTTTAGAATGAGGAGCACTATCCACTGCCTCTGGGCTGAAGCTTCCTGGCTTCACAACAGTAATAGCAAGATTCCAGTTCTTCCAAAGGAAAGCAGAACTGAAGCATCTCATTGTAGGCTTATAAACCAAAGGCCTGCCCCTTCCCAGCAGTGCACAGTTGCTCAACTAGTAAGTACCCTTGGGCCTTACTTGGTAAGAGATTCTGGGTCAGAAGTTTATGACCAAAATGTGGGCTTGCAAGGGGTGGAGATTGGAGGCAAGGTGGGGAAAGCTGGCAGGAATCTGGACTGTGAGGAGAGACTTTTGTAGTATTACTCTAGAAATATGTATCACAAATTAGTACTGCTGATGTGTCCTGGGCCATAGGAATCTTGTCAAAACATGGAGACCTGTAAGGTGAAGAGAAGAGCTTTGTGGTCCAGTTTTACCCATTTCTGTGAGGATTTTTCTGCTGTTGAGCTTTTGGAATGGCCCTGACGTGTGCAGGTTTACAGATACAGTGTCTGTAACTCTGACTGCTAGAGAAGCTGCAGAGGGAGCCCAGCTTCAGCTAATTAGAACATTCCCATTTCTGATATGAAACCCGGCTCTGTTTATATTCCAAACCCCGAGATTCTATCTAACTTTGAAATAAATAATTATATGCACTGTGCTTTAAAATATTAAATTAGTAATGATAATGCTTCATATTTAGATAGCATTTAATAATGATAAGAGGATATCACAAAGGGTTTCACGTATCTAACCAGGTAGGGCAGGATGGATGATAGTCCCATTTTTCTGATGAGAAGACTTCAAAAAACTATTTTAGGAATGTCTTATCCAAATAGATGTGGTGGCACACACCTATAACCCTGGCTTGGTAGGCTGAAGCAGGAGAGTAACACATTGGAGCCAATCTCGGCTTCCTAATGAGACTGTCACGGGGGAAGCTGGTGAAGAATGGGTTATTCCTTTTTTTTTTTTCTCCTTTTTTTGAGACAGGGTTTCTCTGTGTAGCCCTGGCTGTCCTGGAATTCACTCTGTAGACCAGGCTGACCTCGAACTCAGAAATCCACCTGCCTCTGCCTCCCAAGTGCTGGGATTAAA
>NC_034596.1:1742826-1777135 GCF_900095145.1 Mus pahari | reverse complement strand
AAAAAAAAAAAAAAAAAAAAAAAAAAAAAAAAAAAAAAAAAAAAAAAAAAAAAAAAAAAAAACAAGGATGTTGAATTAAATGAGGCATATGGTAGCAACTGTGGTTGCTTCTAAGAAAAATGGGAACAAAAGGAACTGCACTGCATACTTGCACAGGGAGACAGGGGCTTGCAGTCATGACATGAGCTGACCTGTACCAGAGTCTGCAAAGGAAAGAAATCTAAGAATTAACAGGACCCAATAATGGCAAAAGACAGATGAACTAAGAGGCTTCAAAGCTATGTGCTAGAGGAAAGTTACAGTTAAGACACAGTTGGAAACAAAATTGAAAAGCCATCTTAACAGGCATAGACTCCTAAAGACATCTATGGAGAGATGACTTATTGACAGAGCCATTAACAGGGCAAGTGGAGGGGCTGGAGGTCTAAGTCACCACGTGAAAGAACCAAGTGAGAAGGCACGCTTCCTCAGGTGGACAAGCTTGGAACAGAACTGGTTAGAGAACCAATGCCCTCCAAGGCTTGCATAAGCATGGCAGGAAACTGGGTTTAAAATCAAGGGGTCAGGATCAAAGTTTTATCGAAATAGACACTGTAGGGAGTTTAAAAAGTAAGGTCTTAGGCATCTAAGAGTTCCCTGGCACAATTCTTTTAAGACCCCACGAAGGAAAACTGGTTCTGATTTTAGATAGGGCTGCAAGGCAAACTAACATTTGGATGTGGCATCTTCAGTCAACTATTGAGAAAAACGTATTGTTCAGTGTGATCTGCCCTACCATGGTCGTTATAACATTTGTTGCCACACCGCTGGCTCTTCGGCCTCAACCACAGCAAGTGATGTGGTCTGTTTATTTACACTTATTTATTATGACTTTCTGTATGTCTGTGCATAAAGGTACATGCCTCAGCGCCTGTGTGGCGGGGAGAGAGCAACTGCTTGGCGTCTATCATGTTGGTCTTGAAAATTGAGCTCAGTTTGTCAAGTGTGGTGTATTTCACTCTCCTATCCTGGCTGGCCTGTTGTTTTCAAAGCTAGGAAAAAACATGACTCCAGATCTCAGAAATTTTAACTTGAAATGTGCTATGCTTTCCAACCCCCGAATTTGGATTGTGATAACTGTTATTTTGACTTGTGAATTTATGTATAAAATTCTAATGTCAGGTGTGGTGGTGCATGTCTGTAATCCCAGCCCTTGGGAGATAAAGGCAAGATGGTCCCTTGGCTAGAAAGTGAGTTTGAGGCCAGCTTGGACTATATGAGATCATCTACCCACCCACTCCCCATAAAAAATTCAGTTACTGTTCATATTATATTTAACTATACATTTTATTGGTTTTATTGACTTGAACAAACATGAGATTGGAGGTTCCAGGGAGCTTTCTAAGAAAAGATCTGGCCAGCTCAGCCAGCAGTGTAAGGCAGACTGGGAACTGGTCTGAAAGGCACCATCTCCAGCTGTGAGCTAGCACCTGAAAAAGGCCAATGAATCTCCAACTCAGACAAAGAGGAGCTCCTAGCGCAGGGGGCCAAGAAATCCTAAATCCTAATTCCCAACAACTGACCTTAAGGCAGAGTCTTCCCAGCTGCAGAACACACTCTGCCTGCCTTCCCAGATCTTAGCACAGTTCTAATCTTCTGTCTCGGAAACGATAGCAGAGAATACAGAAGTGAGAAAGGTCAGAGCCATGCACAGCACTGCAAAAGCAGAAGTGAACAGCTAGCAGGGGTGGGGGGGAGGTCAGGGTGACGAGGCAGCTTCTCCTGTACATTAGACATAAACAAGTACGGCACCCCTGCACACACAACGCCATAATCATGCAGTCGCTTCCTTCAGTTTTGCATTCTGGAAATCTCATTTGCGTGATCCTCATCTTGCCCTTCAGCCTATCCAGCCAGACACTGATGTGAGAGATGAGGCACTTACTTAGGGATGAAGGTGGAGCCTTTAATTGTCTTCCTATCACCAGGACCCTCTCATCCGACCCCCAGCTCTGTCACTTCAGCTGGATTATCACTACAAATTGTCTGGTCTATGCCTTGGCTCAGTTGGCAGGCAACTTTTGGTAGAGTAGGTAATACCCACCTATCATTGCGTTCCTCTGGAGGGAGGGAGGGGGTCCACCATTTCCACTTCTATTCTTTCAGCAGCAAGCAGTGTCAGGCAGTGTCCCCAACATTAGGCCCTAGCACTGTACCTGGCACCTCAGTGTGCAGTAAACACCTGTGTGCTGAATGGAAAGTTTGGTTAGGAGTCAAGTTAATGCTTATCTTTCTAATTCTTGTAGGGTTATAAAAGCCCGCTACTCGACCATTCAAGGATTCAATAACATCTACAGGAAAGGATGTCCCAAAGACATGTCAGAGAGATGTCAGTTTAGGTCTCTAAGCAAGAGATCAATTCTGCCAGCTCTGAGGCTTTGGGTTCTAAGGCTCAGAACACATCCTAACACATTCCAGGGGAGGGCAGCCTGGCTCACCTTACCAGACCATGGAGCCAGGCCTACCTGCCAGTCCTAGTTTGTTATAGTAAAATACCATTTTACTGCCTTCGGAAGCAGAGCTCATCATTATTACCCTGCACTCAGCATTAAGCTGCTGTGGCCCCTTTTATCCTCTTGACAGGAATAGAGTAAGGCCTGTATTACTAGGAGGCAAAGTCAAAACACAAAAAGGAGCCAACTGCGTGTGTTCATTGACAAGTAAGAGGAAGGCCCAGCAGGCTTTAAGGCAGTCTTGCAGACCTTCTGTTTTACAGACCAATCTGATTAGGGTAAGATTTAGCCTTGCTATCTTTCTCAGGATTCTAGTCCCATCTGTGCTGATTTTTTTCCTCTTTATCTTTTATCGGGTTTGCTTCATCAAAAGCTTTATTCACTTTGTGTGTGTGAAAGAATCTCATGTAGCCAGAGTTGGACTGAAAACTCTGTAGACAACTGGCCTTGCACTCCAGCTTCTGCCTCAGTGCTGGGATTACAGGCATGCATTTGCGTATCCCTGTCACTTTCTGGTGTATTACTACCTCAGGGTAAGGGGAAGAAGGTTCAGCCTATTTGCATTTCAGCTTGACTTTGTATAGACTCTGTATATCTGCAAACCCTCTTATTTCTGTCTTCTGTACTGAGGAACATGCATTTATTTTTGTGGCAAAGTCTCACTATATAACCCTGGATAGTCTATTACTTGCTGTAGAGATCAAGCTGGTTTTGAGCTCTGTGCACCTCTGGGATTAAAGGTGTACATTCAGCCCCAAGAGACAAGTTTTTGTATCCACATTTTAATCAGAATCACAAGATCTGTACACTCGAGGATCACTGAGTCACTGCCAGTGGCCACAAGTCTCTCTGACTTCTGCTATCCTATCAGCGTTTCAGCTCACTCCCACTGTGCCCTAAGCTCTGCTTGGCTTTTGTGTTCTTTGCTCTGCACCTTAGACTCTACTCTGGTTGTATGCTTTGTAGAATCACATAGCCAGAAGGGCTTCCATCCTAAGAGCATTCACTCATTCTGAGATTCACTATAAGTAACTTCAACTTAGAGACTTCAGAAATACTTTTGAAACAGGGACTCATTAAGCTCAAGCTGGCCTAGAACTTGTGATCTCCCTGCCACAACTTCTGCATGTTGGGATTACAGGCATGTACTGTTATGTACATGCCTAGTACTGCCTGCTAAAATCCAGTACAGACAAGATAAAGTTAACTATCACTAGCTTCCAAATAGGCTTTTCATACCTAACACATGTAACTGGTATTAGAGGACATCTAGAATATTGACATCACCATTTGGTTCTATGACGATCCAAAAGTATCTGGCACCTGCTAAAGCTGCTGAACCTACAATTCCCCTATCCCATCCACCCACCATCTGTCTCTCTAGAATCCCACCCCTCAGAATTTGTAGTAAAATTCAACCAAAGGGTATACATCAGAGTATTACCCCTAACAGTTCAGTATGCCCTTAAACTTTAAGAGGTGACTGACCTATAAACAATGACTAGCCATATGAAAAGGGGGGGAAAAAGGCTCTAAGAACTAATTCTGCTGAAAATGGCCAAGGCAACGTTTACAGGGAACTGACATTTGAGACGGAACATGGAAGATAATCAAGGCACTCCCTAAAAAAGAGAAACTGAGATTTCAAAGGACCCACAGAGCTCCTAGCAACAGGGGCTGAGGTGTGAGTGATCAGCATCTTAATGGCAGGTGGCCTGGACACACCACAGACAGGACTCTGGCTGGACTGCCTTGAAAGGGTTCAAGTAGACTATCTTTAAAATTCCTCCAGAATCTGAGCTGGCTCGTGCGTGGCTCAGAGCACTGGCTGCTCTTCCAGAGGTCCTGAGTTCCAATCCCAGCAACCACACTCATGGTGGCTCAGAACCATCTCAGATCTCATCCTGGTGTCTGTGGAAAGCTACAGTGTACTCATATAAAAATATATAAATCTTAAAAAAGAAAACCTTCAGATTCTAGCCACACACATGTAGCAATGCCTGCATACAATCCACGCATGGAGGAATGCTCTGGCAGGAAGACCAAAAGTTCCGGTCTAGCCTCAGCTCTATAGAGAGAGGAAAGTCTGGGCCACACAGTGAGAGTCTGTCTACAAATAAATTGTTTCTCACCCAAGACACAGTGAAAACCGGGCTTATATATATATTTAATATATTAT
This sequence comes from Mus pahari, assembly GCF_900095145.1. Lineage (NCBI taxonomy): Eukaryota > Metazoa > Chordata > Mammalia > Rodentia > Muridae > Mus > Mus pahari. Next base: position 1,772,464 of record NC_034596.1, on the reverse strand, counting down.
ATATATTTAAATCAAGCTTAGAGAAAGGGAAGTGAGTGAAAAGACTTGTATCTAGAGACCACTGCAATTGAAGAACCATTAGGATTTGACTAAACAAATTCAAGGGAGGAACGGAAAACTGCAGCAAGCTTTTTAGCAGACAGGGACGAGGAACAGACAGGGGAGAAGACAGATATGGTTTGGCAGTCAAGGACTTAACAGGTAGAAGTGTCTGACAGAAGACATTCTGGGAGAAAAGGGCCTTAGAGATTTAAAGATTTAAGAGGACACGGAGCGAGGCCAGATGGCTTAAGCAGCAGGAACATCAATGAGAAGAGGATCAGTTAGAAGAAAAAAAGCCCTGCAAAGCCATGTTTTAGAAGCCAAGTTCAGTAACTTCTTAACAAACTGGAAAGCTGGAATACCAGATGTCTCACGGAGTGGGCAACTGATTTGTTGAGAGCTTGAAAACAGGCTTCTGGCTGTGCTTGGCCAGGGGAAGCAGGGCAGTGAAGCCTACCTTACACTGTCTCATTTCTTGATCTTTTGTGTCCTTTCCACTCAGAGCCCCGATGCCCAGACAGAAGGCGGCGGCAGCAGCCACTGAATCATCGCCCTACCACAAGCAGCCTGGCCCCATCCCCAACTCTGGCTAGTTCTGGCCCAACCTCCTCACGGAATATGGGCTCCTGCCTCCTACCCAATTCACTCAGCTTATCAGGTTGGTACCCACTGCCCCTGAGACCTGAGCTGCTCACCTTCTTCCCTTCCCTACCACCCAGGGCTTAGACAGGCTCCTATCTAAGCTTCAAGAAGAAACTTCTTCAGCCGTCCTGCTGCTTAGCCTGGACTTCTTTTTTGAACTGCCCTATATGTTCAGGCCACCTCAGACCAGGCACTGTTCTCCTGGTGCCTTTGTCTAGGAGGCTGGGATTCAATGAAATGAACTTGTAAAATAAAGTAACAGTTAACATGCTGGATGATTGCTCTCTGCAGGCGCTGCTCTAGACTGTCCCACACCTACAGTCCAGGCCTGAGCACTTTCTCTGCCTGCAAAGTGCTGCTTACCCAGGCGCACTAATTCCAAGAGCTAGGAATGAAGTCACAGGCCTTTCACTGTCATTACTACAAATGGCATCCTATACTCTAAATGTAAAGCCACACCCAGTCCTCTTTTACAGTAGAAACCCTGTGATAAAAGGAACTAAATGGGCTCATGTTTTTCTTTTTTTAAAGATTTATTTATTTATTCTATGTAAGTATACTGTAGCTGTCTTCAGACACTCCAGGAGGGAGTCAGATCTCGTTACAGATGGTTATGAGCCACCATGTGGTTGCTGGGATTTGAACTCTGGACCTTTGGAAGAGCAGTCGATGCTCTTACCCACTGAGCCATCGCTCCTTTTTGAAACAGGGTTTCTCTTTGTAGATCAGACTGGTCTCAAGCCCACCAGCCTCTGCCTCCAGAGTGCTGGAATGAAAAGCATCCATCACCATGCTGGGCAGGGTCGGTTCCTAGAATTAATCCAACGTATACTGTGCCAACCTACCCATTTCTAATCAGTTGTTGTACAGAATGGACTTGGGGGTTTTTTGTTTTCTTTCTCTTTTTGAGACATGGTCTGTGTAGCCCTGGATATCCTAGAACTCATTATGTAGACCAGTTAGTTGGCCTTGTGCTCAAAGAGACCCGCCTGCTTCTGTCTCTGGAGTGCTGGGATTAAAGGCGTGCCACCATGCCCAGCAGGACTTTACTCCTAAATGTCTAAACATGATTGGGGTAAGCGCTAAGGTTTACAAATTGAGCTAAGCCTGAGGGTTTGATTTTCACCAAAAGTTGCAGCAGCTTCACTCCTGGGATCAGTTAGAACCCCTCACGTATGACGGCGTCTAGAGAGGATTTGACTATTGCCGTGGGGAAGGGCCTAGGGGTAAACGGCACACAATAGCTTAAGGTAGGATGGCACTAAACATCCTGCATGCACAAAATCACCAAAGATAAATGATCGGTTTTCAATGATGCTGAGGGTGAAGGGCTGCTGATGGAGGTTGAGCACGGGTGCCGGCTTAGCGTGAAATCCTAGGTTTAATCCCCAACACCAGAAAGGGAACAGAACAAGGCCGAGAGACTGACACAAGTGAAGCTGCCTTCTCCTGGGGTCCTACCTTGACGACCAGTTCCTTCTGTTGTCTAGGGAGCGGCTGCTCATTCTCGTCGGCAGGGGACAAGTCAGAGGCTGTCATGGTGATTGGGAAAAGCCTACTAGGGGCTGGTGCTCGGATCCCCTGTATTAGGACTCGTTTGCAGGTAAAATTTTGGGAGTCTTTCCATGTTTTTAGAATTAGCAGAACCCAGCAAGACACTCTTGTGAACACTGGAGGGGTGGGGCGGGGGGGGGGGGGGGGAGAATGCTCATTCCTGGTTTACAGCCTTTTATAACCAGCCTGTCAAGAGTTGCTGTGATATCTGTGTGTTAACCTTCCCAGTCCTAATCAGCCAGGTTTCTTGCTTGCTTCAGACTCCATTGTCCCTGCCAGATGCACCCCAACCACAGCCTACTAGCTTTGGCTTTCCTACCCGTCCTTAGCTTCTCCTCTCTTTCTGACCAGACCTGCCAGAGGAGAGTTTCCGCCAGGAGGGGTCCCGGATTCCCCAGGTAACACATCTAGTTACTGCTCCTAATAACACCCTACTAATAACCTCCAACTCAGACAAGCTTCCCTTCCTAGTCTGACTGTAGCTAGAGGTTGAGGCTGACTGGACGGGTAAGCTTAGGCTGCTCTGGCAGGGGCGGAGGCTGAGAAAGCTGAAGGCTATCCACCAGTCCACTACCATTTTTCTTCATAGTGCTTCTCTACCCAGCCATTTCTTAGCCATGGGATACCCATGGAAGTGAAACGCTGGGTTCTTTTGCCACCCTTATAAGTAAGACCTGCTCTGGTGTCATAAATTGAATCTGGAGCTATAGCTGCCACCCTGTCTCATCATCTCAGTTAGGAGCAGTGCTCAGGAATTCAGGGTCCTAGCACCATTGCTGACTTCTGTACCAGATTCTTAAGCACGGAAACTCTAAAAGCAGAAAAGCCTCGTGGAAGAAGCCAACCTCTTAGTCTACCCCTGTCTACACAGGCTAGGCCCAGGTTGGGCCGGAGCTCACCGCCGACTCGCAGAGGGATGAGAGGTTCAAGCCCCACATACCCCATCCCCCAGACCAGAGAGAGCAGTGAGCTGGAGCCGGGACCCCACTCTGCTACACCAGGGTGAGCACCGGAGTCCAGGCCTTCATTCCACCTCTCATTTCTACTATTCCTTTACCCCCATTTCAGCATTCAGGATAATCTTCTCCCTTTTCATTGATCCCAAAGACTAAATGCACTTTCATTAAGAATCTAGTCCCTGATTTTTATTGTACCATGGCCTCAGTCTTCATTTCAAAGCATAACTTCTAATTAGTCTCAAGACACTAGCTAGCTGGTTCTAGTGACTGGTAACGACTCTGCCTCTCCCTACCCAGCTTCACACTGCCCTTTTCATTTCCCAGCCCCTGGCTAACAGACCAGAAAAAGGGGGCTGTTTCCACAACCCTGATTTCCTGTCTCTTCTCTGTTGCAGGCTGCCCCAGGCCGGCCCCCCACGGTCCCGCTCTGCCCCTGCCTTTTCTCCTATTTCCTGTACTCTATCTGACTCCCCATCCCGGATTTGTTACAGGTGGGGGCTCTTGAACCAATGTGAGGTTTGTTTTGTCCCTAAATCTCCACCACTCACTATTTCTCCCAGAGTCTGATAATGCCTTTACCTTCGTGTTCAGGATATAGCCCTAAGGTGAGGGAACACAGCGAAATGATACGTTAGTCCCATCTTCCAGCTGCTGGTACCATGTGACAACCATAGCTCCTTGGAATGTCGGCCACACTGTCTGAGGCCTTGCAAAACATCACCTTAAGACAGAACAAAACAGGGACCTGCTTCCTCCCCACCCCCACCCCGCAGCACAAGATTTTGGGACCACAAAAAAATATATCTATATCTCTATATATATATCTATATTTTTGTATTGGGGGGAGGGAGTAGAAAAGAAAGCAGCCCCTATACTGGGCCCTACTCAGTGGCAGCTTCTTGCTCCATAGGGTTAAGGAAGACTTTGAGGAAATAAAAGTTGTTTGGAAAAATCCAGGTGTAGTTGCTTTGTATGCTGTGATGGGTAGGAGAGATGAAGTGAAGTGTGAAGGCCCTCACACCCTCCATCTTGCCTCAGACTATGTCCTGGAACCCTAGAAAAAAGGGGAAAGACCCGAAGTAAGGAAAATGCTGCGGCTTCCTTGCGGGGCTGGGGAGGTCCTTAAGGAGCCAGCCCCCATCTAACCCATTCCCTTTATATTCTTTAAGCATACTTGGTTTCCAGACTCTGCTCCCTCCTCCATGCTTTCTATTTGTAGTCAACCCATAAAACAACGTCTTTGGCTTCAGAACATGGAAATAAGTCTACATCTTTCACTACCACGCCCCTCCCCCAAATTACCTAAATAACGCCTCAGGTTCCGTGGGAAAGGGGCTGTTAAGGGCTTGATCCCCCATACCTGGCAGTTACTGCCTTTGTTTGTACTGGTGTCAGCGCCTCCGTGTAACCATACACTATAACTTGGGCCTCTATCTACTGGAAACCTCAAAATGGGGAATGAGGATGGCTCCGAAAACCCATCTTCATTCAAAGAGTAAGCCGTTTAGGGGGACCGAAGCAGAATACATCAAGGCACTGTACACAATGCGAACAAAGGAGCTCGGTTCTGGGCTATCAAGCTCGGCTCCACACTTTCTGACTTGAAGTTCCCTGAGAGTGCAGGCCCTGGATCGGCCTCACCACTCAGCTGTCCAGTCTGAGCGCTACTGTCCCGACCGTTACCTGGGGCGGAGAAAGCGCCACTTTCATTCCTGCTTCTTGGGGTTGTTTACTGCCACGTAGTGATAGAGGACCACAAGCAAGAAAAGCGACACGCCCAGCATGTTGGCGAAGATGGCGAGCTGCACGTCCGTGATCATCCTGTGGACAAGGGGAAGGACTGAGCCTCGATTCGCGCACTCCTTGCTCTCTCACCAGGCCAGATCCTCGCCACCACGATCCAGCCTCCGCCGGGCGCGCCTGGGCAACGGCGCCTGCGAGCCCCTCACCTGGCCAGCTCCGGCGATCCCGACACCACAGCTGCACAAACTCGAGGCAGGCGACCTGAGCCGGAACTTCGTAGTGCTAGCTGGGGAACAACGCGGCACTTCCGGCCTCTCTACCCCGCCACCTCGGCTGCTCCGGCGGCGCGCGCACAAAGAGCAGGTCTTGGGCGGAGCCTAGAATGGCCGTCCTGCGGCGAGGGCGGGAACGGGGAGCGTGGTCCGCCCGGCAGGGGCGGGGATCCCGCCCGGGTCGCAGCTGGCTGCAGCTGGCGCGGCGGAATCTGCGGTTAGCTTCCGACGCTGTGGTGACAGCCTCCCTGGAGCCCGGGAGTAGGGTTGGGTGAGGGTGCAGCAGGCGGGAGGCTGGACCTGACCTCTAGGCTCCGACCCACTTTCCTGCATGCTGCCCACCCTTGGCTTCCCTGCTCGACCCAGCCAGGTGCTTCCTTAGGGTCCTGCCCTCCCGGTCCCCTCCCAGGCTCGCCGGCGTGGGGATGGAGTGGAAGGTGATGCAGAATAGGGACAGGATTGAGGAGGCTGGTCCTACCAAAGAGGCGGACTGTGACAACTTACTCGATCAGTGCCAGTCTCAGGCCGGCTCCCTGTCTCCACCCCACTCCTGGAGGTGGGCGTCTGAATTAGGGTGGACTCTCTCATAAACAAAAACCAAACGTGGGACCTCGGCCAAGTGGGAAATCACCCCCCGGATGTGAATGAGGGAGTAGGAAAGGAAGGGCTGGGACAAGCCAAGAGGGGTCGTAGGTTTGTGGCGAGGAAGAGACTGCAATAGACATCCAGACATCCCAGGGTCACTAGCGAGGGGAGCAGCACCCTGAATCTCTTCAGCCCCCTCTCTATCCAGATAGAAGTAGGTTTCCCCCTTTTTGCTTTCTCCTTAGCTTCACCATAAAAGGGAACGATGTAGAGCCAGACAGAGCCAGGGGCTGGACTGTCGCTCTGGAGCTGTCAGGGGTAATGGAAGCCAGTTGCCCTGTGGTAGAGGGGGGGCCTGGGCTCAGGGGAGGCCCCTGCTTCTCTGAGCCAAAGAAAACTCTACAGGAGCTGCTATAAGGCTGGAGCGGCTGGGACAGGGGACCAGATTGCCTCCTGTGTGTACAGTGAGCTGGCTTGCACTATTCCAGTGTTGGTTTCTCTGGTCTCAGACCATCAGTGGTTTGTGTCCAGTTTGCTCATAAACTCAGTACTTGCCTTCAGTAGTTAGTTTACAGCTGCCTGCCTTCTCCCACTGTGTCCAGCCCCCACCTACTGTTTCCCAGAAGTTTCATATTTAGAAATCCCAGGCCTACGTGCCCTCCACACAACATGGTTAAAGCCCCAGACGTGCTCTCCCCAGGCATTCCTCTGTGAGCTTGTGTGTCCCAGCTCTGTCCTGAGAGAGTGAGGTCTAGATTTTAGAATTACACATTATTATGCTTCGTGTCTCTTGGAAAATTGGAGCAGATCCAAGTCCAACCACTTAGGTATGCGATTGAATCAGAATTAGTCTATGGTTTCAAAAGAAGTGGTACCTCTAGGCTGCCCGTGGCAAGAGAAAGCCAGCTTCAGTTTTCACACCACCGAAGCAGGGTGCATAGCATCCTAGACGGCCACACTGAATGGGGCTTATTTCCTTATTGGTAAAGAAGGAAATAGGTCCAGAAGGTAATCTAACTGAGGCTCTACAGCTGGCTAAAGACAGTTCTTCTGACGCCTCCCTCCACCCCCACCCCCCACACACAGTAGGTTGACTCAGGAGGTTGTCCAAAGGTCGGGGACAAACGGGAAAAGATTTATTTTAGAACTACCCAGAAATGACCTTCGCCTCCCTTTCCCTTCCTGTGCCTAGGTCAATGAGTCTTTATCAGCCTTCCATGGGTCATCTGGCCTAGCATCTGAAAGCACTGACATAAAATCTAGGCTCAGGACCAAACTAGACTCAGCTAAGAAATGACAACGCTTGATAAAAATCCCGGATGGAAAAGTATGTGGGAAGAGAGACAGGAAGAACCTTGTCCTGCCAGGATTTGGGGAAGGTGGTGGGAAGACACCTGTGGAACTTAATCCCTAGGTAATAGGATGATTTTGTAAGTGTTGCAATTAATGTAAGAGGCTGGCTTCAAACCCAGGCTTCTCCTGCCTTTGCCTCCCAGTGCTGGGATTACCAGTGTGAGCAAGTACAGAGTCTGAGGGTTAGGGTCGGGGTTAGGATGGAGAAAGCCATAACCTTGGGGAGGGAGAGAGACTGAGTCGCAGGGTAGTCAGCTCCTAAAGTAATCTACCTGGAGAGTGACCTCAAAGGCAAAACAGACAGACAGACAAACAAACAAAGTGCTTGCGTTTGGCAGCCATGGTGTGTGGCTTAAGATTTCTCACAAGTGGGTTGGCAAAATGGCTCAGCGGGTAAGAGCACTGATTGCTTTTCCAAAGGTCCTGAGTTCAATTCCTGGCAACCACATGGTGGCTCACAATCATCTGTAATGAGATCTGATGCCCTCTTCTGGTGTGTCTGAAGACAGCTACAGTGTACTTAATTATAATAATAAATTAATTAAGAAAAAAAAAAGATTTCTCATGAGCTTGAATTCCCATCTGTTTTGGCATGATACAAGGCCTAACTCATATTATCCCCCTTTTTCCTCCCAATAGAAGTCCTTTAACAGAAGGCCTTAGATATAAAATACTCCTTATTTCTGGAGCCCCCTGCTATCCTGGCTCTGGGAACTTGAGCTCATTGTCAGTGAAGGCTGAATGAATGAATTGCCTAGTATTCCACTAGATCATTGGAAATCCCCACCTTACGGATGTTATAGAATAGACTCTGTCTTACTACAGGGACTTAGCAATTTTTTGTGAGCAATTCTGGCTAATCACTTTGGAAATCTGTGGCTACCTGGCAACGCCACCACAACAATGCCATTGCCACCATCGCTAATACTGCTGAATCCTATCCAACACTGGTCGCCCACAGCCTGCTTGCTCATCCACAGGCCATCGAGGAGAACTGTTGTTGGCAGTGAGTGGTGAATTGGAGTTTTCACAAACACTGCTGTCAGCTCCTAGGTCCTGGCTCCTAGCTGGAAAGCTAGGTGAAGTGCAACCAACTGCAACCACTCCTCAAAGCCAGCATTCTTTTACTTGACACATTTAAACTGTACAGCAAACCTTCTAACTCCAGAGAGCAGGAGGGGGAGTTTTTGTCAACTGCAAAGTAACAAGATGGAAGAGGAGAAGAAAACTAGGAAGCTCGCAGCAGCAGCAGCAGCAGCAGCAGCAGCAGCCAGGGCAATCTGGAGAGGAAATGGGTTAGTCTCTGCCAGGGCTAGGGCCTCAACTGATGCAAAGACCCTACCTTCCACTGGCAGACCTCTTGTAGACATTTCCTCCAAGTCTGCCTGTGTGCTGGCCCCAGGGCCCTGGAAAGCAAACTGCTCCTTGTATTGCTTCTGGCATTTTCTTTCACCACCTTGACTTGCATCAGTATTTCTTCTAGCCATCAGGGTCATGTTCTAGGTCCACAGCTCTCAGGAGCAGAGGTAAATCACTCAGAGTTGCAGAGAGGAGTTGGTGACATTCATTCATTCCTTTTTCCAATTAACACTCTTTAAATTGTCCCAATGCAGGTCTGCATTTTAACCCTTTTCTAGACAGTTACCTTTACTAGAATGCCTCTCTCTCTCTCTCTCTCTCTCTCTCTCTCTCTCTCTCTCTCTCTCTCTCTCTCTCTCCAGTATGTTCAAATCAAAATAGCCTTTCCTCCCTCTAGACCCACCCTTTCTAACCTCCTCATTTGAGTTCAAGCTCTGGTATTTTCTGTGGTGTTCCCTTCTCTCTCCTGGAAGCATGCAGGCATAACCTTTTCTTTCTTCCCATGGTCATGCCCACCAGCACAACTGCTCTGTATCGCTTTACAAGGTAGACTTTGGAAGAGGCCGGCAAGCGTAGACTCCCAACAGTGGCTATGGAATGTGCTCAAAGTTACAACCTCCACAACCTGGGAGTAAAGTCCCTGTGATGACACTTGGTGACAACTGTCTTACTGACTCCAAACCTTGCAAGCCAACAGTCCTATCAATCATGGAAGCCTCTCTCTCATTGGCCCTAATCACCTCTCTTGTCTGATAATGAATAGCTAACAGATGCTGCAACGCAATAATATCAGCCTTCACGAGGCTGAGGCAGGAGGATTCCCACAAGTTCCAGACCAGCCTAGGCTACCTGCATAGCAAGACCTTGTCTCAAAACATAAATAAAGGGGCTGGAGAGGTGGCTCAGAGGTTTAGAGCACTGACTGCCCTTCCAGAGGTCCTGAGTTCAATTCCTAGCAACCACATGGTAGCTCACAACCATCTGTAATGGGATTGGATGCCCTCTTCTGGTGCGTCTGAAGACAGCTACAGTGTACTCATATAAATGAAATAAATAAATAATTTAAAAACATAAATAAAGAATAAAATAAATAGAAAATAAATAACACATATAAGCCTTGAGCATATTCTGGGAATAGTCTGAAATGTTTTAATTGTATCAACGAGCACAAACCTGCGGTGGAAGTTGTTATGTTATCCGTGTGTTTGAGCAGGAAACAGAGGCAGGCTACATTCCCCGAGCTTGAAATCTCTGCCCTTCCCTGTGTCTGTCCCTTCTCCTCCTACTCCCCTGCCTCACACTGTTCACATACTCTGTCTTTTCCATCACCCCCAGCAGTCAGCTGTCTCTTCCCTCCTCAGCCAGAGTGCACACCATGTCCTGGCACATCTGTCCTGGCACATCTGTCCTGGCACATCTGTCCTGGTACATCTGTCCTGGCACACCATGTCCTGGCACATCTGTCCTGGCACATCTGTCCTGGCACATCTGTCCTGGCACACCATGTCCTGGCACATCTGTCCTGGCACATCTGTCCTGGCACATCTGTCCTGGCACACCTGTCCTGGCACATCTGTCCTGGCACATCTGTCCTGGCACATCTGTCCTGGCACATCTGTCCTGGCCTCTTGGCAGTCGGCCTGTCCTGCTCTTGTGGTTCTGTGTTTGGGGGCCCTGTTCCATTCCTTAATTGATAGTGACAGAGTTTTAGACTTGCCTTTGCAACCCCAGCACCTCTCCCATGCCTGGCACACAGCAACATCTCTCTTGTAGCCTGTGTCTGTCTGGTACTTCAGCTTTCCCCTGTCTGTTGTGTCCCCGGGAGACACAGGTTCAGAACAGGACAGGAGAACGCAAAGCCAAGAGGCAGCAGGCAAAGGAATTACTTTCCCATTGTGGGCCTCTACAAGGAGGCGGGGGACCCAACGGTGTGTAGCAGCTGAGCCACACACACTTACACTCACACGTGCACACACACAGGCCTCCAGGCTAGAGAGCGAGGGAGCCTGAGCTCTGTCAGCTCTGTCATCTCTGTCATCGGTGCAATCGCTGTTCTGGTTATAGCCTAACCTTCACCAGTGACACAGGAAGGAGATTCCTTCCCCTCTTGTCTCCTCCATTGTTTAAGAAAAGCCTCTTTGTCTGACTCCTTCCTCTTCTCCCACCCTGGTGGATTTCCTCTCTGTCCCCACGGAGGATGCTTCCCTTTCCCTCCCCAGTCTCCTGAGTCACTAGAGTCACTAGAGTCTCATCCCAGCCATTCATTGACTTGATGTCACCTTGGACAAAGTAATTACTTTCCCACTGTAGGCCTCTAAAAGGAGGCAGTGGGACCCAATGGCCCTACTGAGTGCCCCCTCCCCCATGCGCTATCCTCTGTACAGTCCTGCCTTCCTCCTCCCGAGAGCCCTGCTCTGACCAACCCAGGGCATCTGGTTCTCTGGCTGGTTCCTGGTCCTAGCCACCAGCTCTGGGCCTCCTATCCAGATTTGGCCCCAGCTCCATGTGGCCTGTCTGAGAGGCTGGCCTCAAGCCCGGCGGCGGCAACTCCACATTTCTCTGTTTTTCCTCCTCCCCCCCCCCCCTTTTCCCGGAGTTAACAAGAAGCAGATGTGGCGCATGATGGTTGGAGAGGTGGGGGAGGAAGGGGGAGGCTGGACCGCCAGCCAGACAGGGGGAAGGGAGGAGAGAGAAGGGAGGGAGGGAGAGAGGGAGGGAGAGAGGAGGCTGGCCCGCCCATGGTCACTCTTGTGCCTCTCAACAGCCACAGGGGCAAAGCTCTGTTATCCTTGGGGTCCAGTCATCAGGGGACAGAACAGAGAGACCAGAAGAGGGCCAGCTGGAGCCAGGGGGTGGAGGCTCAGGAAATAGTCTCTGAAAGGGGCAGGGACCAGGCACAGGAGGCCAGGGGCCCAGAGAACAGACTCCCCTCAGAAGTGCAGAAGAGGAGAGCGGAAGGAACTGAGGGAGGGACAGACAGGAGCCTGAGGAGGGAAGAGGAGGGGGAGAAGGGGTCGGGCCAAGGAGGAGGCTTGCAGCTGGGGGCTGCAGGCAGGAAGCTAGGGGCAGAGCTGGCTCTGCTTGCTGTCCCCTGAAGCAGCGGCATCTCCTGGAGGTGCGGTATAGGCATTCCTGGTCAGACCAAGATGTGTCTCTGAGGGCAGCAAGGAACATTTCACCATGGCCCCCAGAGCCCTCTGGAACTGCTATCTCTGCTGTCTGCTGACCATAGCCACGGAAGCTGCCAGCTACCCTCCTCGGGGTTACAGCCTTTACACAGGAGGCACCGGGGCCCTCAGTCCTGGGGGACCCCAGGCCCAGAACTCACCACGGCCTGCCAGCCGCCACAGGTAAGAGTCTGTATTCTAGTCAGGGCTGGAGGCTGTGGCCGGGAAAGCCTTTAGAAGGTGGGCAGCAGGCTTAACACAACGAAGAGGAGGTGTGGACACCCATCCATCAGTGGCCCACCCATATGCACCTTCCGGTGGAACTTTTTCCAGGGCTTCGGTAGCCTAAGGGGGATCAGCTCTCACCTCTTCCCTAAGGAGGTCTGCAGTTGGGTGCCCAGAGACACTACACCAAGGGGTATAGACTATCCTTCCTGTCGGCTGCGAGCTGTGTGCCAGCCAGCTCTGGGTCGGGCAGACCTTTCTCCTTCTCTAGGGCTTTCTTGGCCCCATCCACTAATGTATAATTCTGACAGTCCTCCTGCTCAGTCCCTCTGGCTCTACAGCAGCTCACAGACTAGAAGCCCGTGTGAATGGGGTCAAGAGTGCAGCACCGCAAGCCCCAGGGGACAGAGCCCATCAGTGGCTTACTCTCTACTTAAGCATAGGTCGGACATTTGGACACTGGCCTGCCCCGCTCTCCTCTTTGAAGGCTGGGTGGAAGCACCACGTGCAGGGGGTCATGTACAGGAACCCAGCTTACTCAGCTGGGGCTTGAGATAGGCCCAAAGAAGCACACAAGGGACTGTGAATTCTAGGGTACTCTGGGGCCCCACAGTCAGAAGGGCTGACTTCTTCTGTGTGTTTTTATCATTATGGTTTTCCTGTCTTGAAAACTCTTTATCTGCTATAGTGACACAAGAAAATGTGTGTGTGTGTGTGTGTGTCTGTGTCTGTGTAAGGGAGGAGAGTGGGTGCTGCCCCTGCAGGAACCCCAACTTTCAACGGGTCCTTAAGGTCCCCTTCATCTTTTGACCCTCCTTCAGCCTCTGGGCCCACTGGGGCTTGTGTCTTTGGTCCTTTGGCCCAGGTAGGATTATGCCTACAGGAACTGGTGTGCCTACGTGGTGACACGGACAGTGAGCTGCGTCCTTGAAGATGGAGTGGAGACTGTTGTCAAGCCAGACTATCAACCCTGTGGCTGGGGCCAGCCCCACTGCCCCCGAAGTATCATGTGAGGCCCCAACTTTAGGGGATTGGGTGCTTACTGGGATCTGGGCAAGGGCAGACAGCTGGTGGCCATTTAGGGAGTCTGTGCAAAGGAGGGAGCAGGGGGAAGGACAGGACTTCAGTCAGAACCATTTTGAGAACACAGCAGGGTCCTAGCTTGGTTGGTGAGCTGTCATGGGCATTCTCCCCTTGTCTCCAACCTTTGGGCCTTCTGCTGACATAGGTCAGTCTCAAAGAGATTAGCTTAGGGTTCCAGCACAGGGAAAGAAAGAACCAGGATTTAGCCCTTGACTAAAAAGCCAGCAACTTTTAACTGAGCAGGACCACACACTGGCCAGAGAGATAGGCCCAGCCTGAGCACAAGGCGACCAGCTGCACCGAGAGAGTATAAACCTTCCTTTCCTCTGGCCAGGTACCGGAGCTTCCTTCGCCCTCGCTATCGGGTGGCCTACAAGACAGTGACAGACATGGAGTGGAGGTGCTGTCAGGGTTATGGGGGCGATGACTGTGGAGAGGGCCCCGCACCCTCCACACCACTTCCCCGGCCCAGGCCTGCACGCCCCAACCTGTCTGGCTCCAGTGCCGGCAGCCACCTCAGTGGACTAGGAGGAGAAGGTGAGCCTGCATGTTGCTAGGGATGGTGGAATCCTGGATGGAAAATGTGGGGCCCGGCTGTGGAGGGAGGGAAACCTCTATGCTCTAAACCTGGGAGGAGGTGAGTAGAACAGAGGTAATGACATCCCTGAAACTTCAAATGTTTGCATGCTTCTGTGATTTAAGTGTGTCTGGGGGCGGAGTGGGGGGCAGGGCAGAGCTTGCGGGAGATTGAAAGACCTGAAAACTTAAGAGCTGAAGAAGGCATAGAGACAATTTCTTCACATACTCCCTCTTGTGGCCGAGGTCCTTCTTAGTCTGAACAGCCATGGGAGAAGCATGGGGAATCCCTTTGAGAAGTTCTATCTGTCCCCAGGGAAGATAGTTAAGACTACAAATCCTAGCATGCATTGCACCGGACTACAGGGCCCCCTCCCAAGCCGCTGGAGACTGCAGGTCCCAGAATGCAATCGTCTCTGTTGTGTTCTTTCCTCCCGTGTGTATGAGTTAGGCTAGGCACACCGGATGCATGGTCCTTTCCTGCCAAAGAGATAACTGAACTATAATTATGGAAACAGGAACTTCTGGTTGACTGGCTGGCCAGCCGGCACCCCAGCAGGCTTGCTGCAAGAGCCTCTTGTTTGTCCCTCTGGTGGTTTAGGGGAGGGCCCAGTCATTGGGACAGTGGCATGTGAAGTACTTTCCCACGTTTCCATTTGAAACTGTTTGACAGCCCTAAAAGGCAGGACACATAGTGTCCATCGCATTTCCCAGATAAGGGAAGGGTTTGAGGTCCCGGGGACAAGTTGGGTGGCGGGTGATCTAAGTTTGAAATTTGACATGGCCACTTGTTAAATGTATTCTCTGGAACTACTTGCCTCATTTCTCTGGTTCCCCATTTCCTGTGCCATCAAATGGCAAAAGTATCTGCCTATAGAAAAGTTTTAAGAGCTGTGGTTCAAATCTGTCCCAAGGACATTCAGTGAAGGGTGTTTCCCTCCTCCCTCCCTCCCTCCCTCCCTCCCTCCCTCCCTCCCCCACCCCCTTTTGCCCAAATCACCCAAAGGAGAGCCTTCTGACCCTTGACTCTTGCTGGAGTTGGGGTAGGCAGAGACCGGGCCATAGAATCTGAGCTCTGAGACCCAGCCTCTCAGTCATCTGCCTTTCTCTCTCTTCAGGTCCTGTAGAGTCAGAGAAGGTGCAGCAGCTAGAGCAGCAGGTGAAGAGTCTGACCAAAGAGCTGCAAGGCCTTCGGGGTGTCCTGCAGGGGATGAATGGGCGCCTAGCAGAAGATGTACAGCGAGCTGTGGACACAGCCTTTAATGGGAGGCAGCAGCCAGCAGATGCAGCTGCCCGCCCGGGCGTGCATGAAACCCTCAGTGAGATCCAGCAGCAGCTGCAGCTCCTGGACAACCGTGTCTCCACCCATGACCAGGAGCTGGGCCACCTTAACAACCATCATAATGGAGGCCCTGATGGAGGTGGCAGGGCCTCAGCCCCTGTCCCCGTTCCTTCTGGCCCCAGTGAGGAACTGTTAAGGCAGCTGGAACAGCAGCTGCAGGAGCCTTGCTCAGGATGCCTGGCGGGGCTGGATGGCTTCCGCCAGCAGCAGCAAGAAGACAGGGAGCGGCTGCGAACCCTGGAGAAACTAATGTCCTCTATGGAGGAGCGGCAGCAACAGCTTGTGGGACCTGCCATGGCCAGGAGACCCCCTCAGGAATGCTGCCCCCCAGAGCTGGGTCGACGAGTGTCGGAGCTGGAGCGGAGGCTAGATGTAGTGGCTGGCTCACTGACAGTGCTAAGTGGACGCAGAGGTTCTGAGCTCGGAGGAGCAGCTGGGCAGGGGGGCCACCCCCCAGGCTACACCAGCTTGGCCTCCCGCCTTTCTCGCCTGGAGGACCGCTTCAACTCTACCCTAGGTCCCTCCGAGGAGCAAGAGAAGAACTGGCCTGGAGGACCAGGGAGGCTGGGCCATTGGCTGCCTGCTGCTCCAGGACGGCTAGAAAAGCTGGAGGGACTACTAGCCAATGTGAGCAGGGAGCTGGGTGGCCGCCTAGGTCTGCTAGAAGAGCAGGTGGCAGGGGCTGTCCGGGCTTGTGGGCAGATCTGCTCTGGGGCGCGCGGGGAACAGGATTCTCGGGTCAGTGAGATCCTCAGTGCCTTGGAACGCAGGGTGCTGGACAGCGAGGGCCGGTTACGGCTGGTGGCCTCTGGCTTGCGCGAAGCAGAGACAGCAGGGGAGGCTCAGCAGGCCATGTTGGAGGGACTGCAAGGGCTCCTGGGCCAGCTTCAGGAGCGCATGGATGCACAGGAGGAGATGGCAGCAGAACTCTTACTGCGCCTCAATCTTACCGCAGCCCAGCTAAGCCAGCTGGAGGGTCTGCTGCAAGCCCGTGGGGATGAGGGCTGTGGCGCCTGTGGTGGTGTCCAGGAGGAGCTGGGCCGCCTTCGGGATGGTGTGGAACGTTGCTCTTGCCCACTGTTACCTCCACGGGGCCCTGGAGCTGGCCCAGGGGTTGGGGCACCAAGCCGTGGGCCTCTGGACGGTTTCAGTGTGTTTGGGGGCAGCTCAGGCTCAGCCCTCCAGGCCCTTCAAGGAGAACTCTCTGAGGTCATTCTCACCTTCAGCTCCCTGAACGACTCACTGCACGAGCTCCAGACCACTGTGGAGGGTCAGGGTGCCGATCTGGCTGACCTGGGGGCCACCAAGGACAGCATCATCTCTGAGATCAACAGGCTACAGCAGGAGGCCACAGAGCACATCTCAGAGAGCGAGGAGCGCTTCCGAGGCCTGGAGGAGGGCCAGGCACAGGCGGGCCAATGCCCTAGCTTAGAGGGGCGATTAGGCCGCCTTGAGGGAGTCTGTGAACGACTGGACACTGTGGCAGGGGGACTGCAAGGCCTACGAGAAGGCCTCTCCAGACATGTGGCCGGGCTCTGGGCTGCAGTACGGGAAAGCAACAGCACCAGCCTGACACAGGCCGCCCTGCTGGAGAAGCTGCTGGGGGGCCAGGCAGGCCTGGGCAGGCGGCTTGGTGCCCTCAACAGTTCCCTGCTGCTCCTGGAAGACCGTCTGCAGCAACTTAGCCTAAAGGACTTCACTGGTGAGGAGAGAGGCATGGGGGGGGGGTGCAGGGAGGCATGGTGGGGGGTGTAAAGAGGCGTGGTGGGGGTGCAGGGAGGTGTGGTGGGGGTGCAGGGAGGGTGAGGACAGAGGCATGGTGGGGGTGCAGGGAGGCATGGTGGGGAGGAGGCCTGGTATTCTCCACCTTCTCTTTGTTCTGCCTCAGTCCTAGCCCCTACTGTTCCTCAGGGAGGCTGACATCTGTCTGCAGAGAAGCTGCTGTGGTGTAGCTCCCTGCCCTCCCTCTGGTTGCTTAGATGGCCTTTGGGTGGGACTGGGGTATGGCTTGTGCTGGTGTGTGGCTCTGTCAATCAGTCACTCTGACTGCAGCCTGAGGGACCCCATGTCTACATCAGTCTTCCCCATGTCCTACCCGTGGCGCCACCACCTCCCTGTGTGTTGGAAAGCATGACTGACCTTCGTCTCGGTTTTGGTTTTGTTACCGTAGGACCTTCAGGGGAGGCTGGGCCCCCTGGGCCTCCTGGGCTACAAGGGCCTCCAGGCCCTGCAGGACCTCCGGGACCTCCTGGCAAAGATGGACAACAGGGGGCCATTGGCCCACCAGGTATGTTGGGTGAGACATCACTATCCTGGCAGCCCTGCATAGTATTCCACACTGAGCTTGACTGAGAAGGGGTAAGGAAGCAGAGGTCCCAGTGGCTGACAGCGAAAAGAGGAGAAAGTGACTAGGAGCTGAGTGAAAGTGTTCATCTGGGGGAGAGATGGCTCAGCGGTAAAGAGCACTGACTGCTCTTCCCAAGGTCCTGAGTTCAAGTCCCAGCAACCACATCACATGGTAGCTCACAACCATCTGTAATGGGATCTGATGCCCTCTTCTGGTGTGTCTGAAGACAGCTACATGTAGCGTATGGGGAGCTCCTGGCTGAGGCTCTGGTCCAGCATCTGCCCAGACTGGAGCCCACTTATGCTCTTCTTGGCATCACATTCCACACCTAACACCCAGAGCAGTGCAAGAGAGCAGATGTTGGGTGAGGGCGTGGTGAGAGATGCCTTTCTCACTGTGGCCCCTTTCTTCCCACAGGTCCTCAAGGGGAACAGGGTAAGTCGTTAGTCTCTGGAAGGGGCCAGGAGCTTGGGCCTGGGCAGCAGGGTCGGGGACTGGGGTTTATGAGCATCCATTCTAACACTATCTCTATGCAGGAGTGGAGGGAGCACCAGCAGCCCCCGTGCCTAGGGTAGCATTTTCAGCTGCCCTGAGTTTGCCTCGGTCAGAACCTGGCACAGTCCCCTTCGACAGAGTCTTGCTCAACGATGGAGGCTACTATGACCCAGAGACAGGTAACCTAGAAGGCCGGTGGGTGGCACAGTCGGGTAATGGGTGAAGCTAGCAGTACTAATGCCTCCTTCACACCTCTGCAGACAAGTACAGCTTTTCACTTGTAATTACAAAGACCTGTATTCTTTCCATGTTAAGCACACCACAGTTAGGCAAAGAGAGAGAGAGAGTCGGGGAGGGGAGGAGACATCCACACCAAACGGATCTTTACTGGGACAGACTCTAGCACACGCTCTTCGGCAACTGCTGGAGATGCAGCAAGGGATCCCCTACAGTGTACAGTTAGTGGAATAGCAGGAAAATGACCGGTGGGCCACTCCACAGCCAGGAGTGCTGTACCCACTCTCTGAGAGACCTTCCTTGTCCCAGCCAGCGTTTCCCCTCCTGACTGTCATCCTTGTCTCCAGGTGTATTCACTGCACCACTGGCTGGACGCTACTTGCTGAACGCTGTACTTACTGGGCACCGGCATGAGAAAGTGGAGGCGGTACTGTCACGCTCCAACCTGGGCGTGGCCCGCATAGACTCGGGAGGCTACGAACCTGAGGGACTGGAGAATAAGCCTGTGGCCGAAAGTCAGCCCAGCCCAGGCGCTCTGGGAGTCTTCAGCCTCATCCTGCCACTGCAGGTCGGAGACACTGTCTGCATCGATCTGGTCATGGGGCAGCTGGCACACTCCGAGGAGCCGCTCACCATCTTCAGCGGAGCCCTGCTCTACGAGGACACAGAGCTTGAACAGTTGTAGACAGGGTGGGCCCGACCACCAAACTTATCTACAGGGGCCGCAGAGCCACCTGGATGGTGGCTCCCCCACCAAGGCAAGGGCAAGTCTGGCGACCACGTCCCGCTGCGGTTCAGGCATCCAAATCAGTCACTCCGCACGTTGTGACTGCGTGGTCTCTGGGACCGAGGCGTCTCCTCTTGACTTTTGGCCTCACTGCAGTCCCCACCAGAGCCCTCTCCAGGACCCAAGCTGCGGAAGAGGAACCGACCCTCCAGGGCTCTCCCCAGTCCACACCACCGTACTAAACTATTCAGGAATAAAGACACTTTTTTTTTCTACAAAACATAGCTATTCTGCTCTAGTACATGTTTGGGGCTAGTTAAGGGACAGGACTGGAGGAGACAGAGTCCTACGGAGGGAACCTAGGCTGGCGATCTTTGGGTGCACTCCCTGCTAAGGGCGCCTGCGGACTCAGGGTCACGGCCGCCGGTCCCCCAGCGGCCGCTAGGTGGCGCTGGGCCAGAACCACTGCGAAGGCTGGCCCCGTTCCCCGTCACGTGACACCGCTATTCTGGCGGGGGGCGGGGCCTCGGCTGGGTGGGCCACCTTGGCGGGGCGAGGGAGAGCGACTCGTGCTTCGGTGCTCCGCCTGCGAAGGAGAGGTTTCTGTTGCCATACTGAGCTAGTCCTGGTGGTCCAGGGTCTGCAGAGCAGCAGGCGCAGAGGGATCGGAAAGGCGATGCATTACTAGTGCGCTTTCGCTTTGACAGCCGAGGCGGAAAAGTGAGAGGGCCTGCCATTGGCCGGGCTAGGTAACCAAACCCTTGCAAAGCAGAAAGCTCCCTGCGGGAGGAGCTCTGCACGCAGAGGAGGAGCCAAGGTAGCCCGTGAGAAGTTGGGACAAGGTCCTCCAGTAGATAAGAGGCAGAGCCCAGCAGGAATCCCCTCTGCTTGCGGGTAGGAAGCTTGGGGAGCAGCCTCATGGAAGAGAAGCAGATCCTGTGCGTGGGGCTGGTGGTACTGGACATCATCAATGTGGTGGACAAATACCCAGAGGAAGACACGGATCGCAGGTAGGGGCGCCCAGGCCCCTCGGAGATCCCAGGGCCGCTGTGGCCCTGTCTTTTTGCGAGTCACTGCTAATTAGCTGCTCATCCAGGGATAGCCCTCTGTCTCCATGCAGTGAGGCCTTGGAGTGCAGGCGTTCTCTGCCCCGGAACCCTAGGGGGGTACTCTGTGAGAATGAAGACATGAGACTGGAGACCTTTAAAACCAAGACCCAGGGGGTGTATTGTTTTGTTTTGACCGAGTCTGGCTTTGTAGCCCAAGCTAGCCTAAACTTTAGCTTCCAGAATTAACAAGAGTGCAACCGTATGCCTGAATCAAGACCCAGGTTTTCACTAGTGTGTTGTTATCTGTTTACCATCTCAATCTGCGGATCATCACAATCCTGTTTACAGTGTGCTGAAATGACTTTTTCCCTCCTGAGGGCACACCTGATAAGATGCCAGATAAATTTTCCTCACCTCCCACCCCTCTGCCNCCCCCCCCCCCCAATCTCCCAACTCCTAGCCTATGCACTTCTAATTTACCGCTTACAGCTAAAATAAAACACCAGGTCGCTAGCAGTGAGTGGTTCGTGACATTAAAGCACTCACATTTAAAAGCCTGGCACTTGAGCCTTGCCTAGCTCAAGGACTGGCGGGCCGTGTAAGCAAAGCTGGAGGGTCTCTGGGTCAGATAGGTAGAAACCTGGCTCATGAGTCATGGCAGGCTTTTTCCTGGAGCTAAGTGCCAAGAGGAGTCTTTACAAAGGTGGGTAGACATCTTAGTGGATGTTCTCAGAACATTCTCAGTTGTCTGGTAGACGTTAAAGTGTCCTTTGATGGTTCTTATCTTTGCTCTTGATAAGGGCCACTCCAATGTGCTGCTGTGCCGTGAAGGTGTTCTGTGGGGTGGCGCACTGGCTTTCTCTTGGTGTGGTCTAGCACCCTGAACAATGAACATTGTATCTTGAATATTAGTTGAAAGGAAGTTCAAGGTTGACCCCTGGCAAGACACTAGCAAGCTGACAGCATTGAACTCACGGGGTGGGCGTGGGGGTGGGGGTGGGGGACTGGGTGCTCTTTGGGCTTTGGGTCCACAGAGTACTGTCACAGGCTCCCTGGGAACTGTGAAAGACCCTTTCCTTAGCTGAGGAAGTAGGAGATTTGGAGGAGTGGAGCAGTGTTTATCAAGCCACATGCGTAGCAAGCATCAGAACATGATCATAGCTCATGTATGTCTCCATGTTTAGTGGGTGGCTCTACGCGTTCTGTCGGTTGCTGCCCATCTTGTGGAGTTTACCCTTTGCTTTCAGTTGCTCTATTTGAGGTTAGAGCCCTTGCCAGGAGCACAGGGACAGTGGTGCAGGAGCACAGGGTATTTATTTAGTTGTGTAGACCTAATCTACTTACAAGGTAAAGCCACGCTTACAACCTGGTACTTAGGGGGCGGCGGGGGGTGAGGGGCGACTAGGCAGTCCCTCTCTCTCTCTCTCTCTCTCTCTCTTTCTTTCTCTCTCGTGTGTGTGTGTGTGTGTGTGTGTGTGTGTGTGTGTCTGTCTGTCTGTCTGTCTGTCTGTCTGTGTGTGTCTCTCTCTCTCTCTTTTTTCTCTCTCTCTCTTAAAAAATACTTTATTTTATTATTTTTATGTGTATGTGTATGAGTGTGTGTACCACATGCAGCCCTGGAACTAGAGTTACAAATGTCGTGAGCCACAATGTGGGTGTGAGAGTGAATTTGGGTTCTCTGCAAGAGCAACAAGTGCTCCTAACTGCTGAGCCATCTTTCCAGCCCCCACCCCTTAAATGACGTATTTTTTATTTTATGAGCATTGGTGTTTTGCCTGCATTATGTCTGTGTCTGTGTGAGGATGTCCAATCCCCTGGACCTGGAGTTACAGACAGGTGTGAGCTGCCATGTGGGTGCTGGGATGATTTATTTTATGTATGAGTGTTTCCTCTGTGTATGTATGTATTTACACCATTTATGTACCTGGCGCTTATAGAGGTAGAAGAGGACTTTGGGCGCCCTGAACTGGGATTATGGATGGTTGTGAGCCACCGTGAGAGTGCTGGGAATTGAACCCTGGTCCTCTGAAAGAATGACAAATGCTCTTAACCACTGAGCCATCTCTCTAGCCCTGAGCTTTTTCTTATTTGGGGGAAAACATGCATATCTCATTATCCAAGCTCTCCAAAGATTGTATTCGAACATGTAACACCACATTCTGCTAGACTGAAGACCCCATTCCCTCGAGCTTGTTTGCCTGAAAGACTACTAGGAGGGCGCTTTATCTTCCTGCTGATAGAGTAGGTTCCATTTGGAAGGTAGAGCCCCTTCCCTCCTGTCCTCGGGGTGCACTTCCTGCCGCAGACCTCGGTTTCTGTTTAACATCCATGTTTCTGGACTCTGTTGAGTCTCCCAGAAGAGCACGACTGTGTAGGACCCAATCCTTCCTGACATCTCAGCCACATCTGACCCAGGAACTCTCAGAACATGGGGTTTGTAGTCAGGTGGCCTGGCTCCTGTGTCCCAGAATCCATGCTGAGGAGAGTCTCCCAACAAGGAGCCTCATGCTGAGCACTGCTTCTGGCTGAAGCTTCAGCATGAAGGAAGAGCTAACCGAGGAAAAGCTGACCCAGAGTTAAGAGAACCCTCACATTGAGATGGCCTCCACAGGTGGGTTCCTGGTTCCCTAGAAACAGGCGGATGCAGCTATGCACTCGAATAAGGCCCACGATGTGAGAACAGAGCCCGTCCTCATCCCGGGCTCCTTCTCAGGACTGAGCCTCAGCAGCTCCACTTAGAAAATGAGCTGAAACTCAGATGTACCCAGCTCTCGCACTCTGTGGATTCCTACCTAGGGGACTGAGGTTGGGTCTGTTTCCCACGGCGAGCAGTCAGCTGAGGCTGCAGAGACTTGCCCGTGTGCTTTGCAGGTGCCTGTCCCAGAGATGGCAGCGTGGAGGCAACGCATCCAACTCCTGCACTGTCCTTTCCTTGCTCGGAGCCCGCTGTGCCTTCATGGGCTCGTTGGCCCCTGGCCATGTTGCCGAGTAAGTTTAGAGGGGAGCACCTGGTAGAGGGATGGAGTGCCTAGTCTACAAAGTATAGTGAGAGGAGAGCTGTCTGAACTCTGGCTGGGCTGGGTGGAAGAATGGGGGGTGGGTGGTAGCCTACAGGAGCGTTCCAGACTCCCTGATCCTTCTGGGGCGGTCCATCGGCTGTGCAGGCACTAACATCTCTTCTATAAAGGTTCCATTTCTACAGCTTGCTGCAGAAATTAGGCTGCCCAGCACCTCCTTCTTTGCTTCCTGTAGACTCTGCCTTTGCCCTTCTCATGTCCCTTGTCCTGGCTGTGTTTGAGGCAAAAGGCAGTGAGGGACATGCTGTGACCTTCCCCTCCTCAGGGGCATGCAGCATCCATGGTTACAGGATGAAGGCCCGCATTGAGGAATAGGGCCACTGCTCCTGTCTTCATTGTAAGTACTGAGGGTACACTCCTCAGGCCATCCTGAGGTCACATAGTAACATTGGGTCCCAAACCTATTTGCTCTAGAGGCTGTGTGCCACAAGCGACCCATGCGTCTACTTCATGTCAGCCACTGCAAGGACCCAAGAGCCCTTTGACTCTTGGACTGTCAGCTCAGCACACACTTATCAGGAGGTGTGGCCCATACTTTGCCCACTGTGGGCACTGGAGCAGCCTGCCAAATTGCTGGACTGTAAAGCCCAGCCCTTTGAACCCTAGTTTGAGGGGCTATGGCCAGCCACATTCCCAGTCTTGGCAAACTGGAGCAAAGCTAACAAAGTGAGAGACTTGGTCCTGGAGATGGGACAGTCATCCCTTCCTGGGTGGAGGCAGGACCTGGGTCTTGCTTAGAGTAGTGGGCTCTCCTTTATGGAGCAATCCTATGGGGGGGGGGAGCCATTCAGAATTCTTTCTGTGCATTCAGCAAACATTTAATATGCCAGGCACTATGGGCGCAGAAAGTCAGTTAGCAAACGATTTTTCTAATACTTTGGGGGGCACTATTAAGGGACCCTTGAGTTGTCAAGTCAGGGGATGATGTACTGCATGGCTGCCGACAACTCTGCCAAGCTTAGGTGCTGCTTACTGAAAGGGAGGTCTGCACGTAGTGAGAAAACCCAGGATGGCTGGGCTGCTGGGCACAGTTGCCAGCTCTGGGGTTTCCTGGCACAAGTGGAACCAGCCTCCTTGCTGGCCCTCTGGGCTAAACTTGAAATGATGTTCCTAGGCTCATTCTAACTAGAGGACATCATGTGCCGTTGTCCTAGATCAGGCCCATATTTAGGGACCTCCCACAAATGCACCAACTCATTGCCCATAGGGGTTGGTCTAGTTTTTAGAAGATGGTGCCCAACAGGTCCCCTAAGGTGACACCACGTCCTGGCTGGTCAGACTAGAGAGGTACCATGGCAAGATTGGAAGGGATCCCAGAAAGCACCGTGCCATGAGGATGAACATGCAGAGGGGTCCAAAGTATTGCCTTGGTGATTAATTATTGATTCTGCCTGCAAGAACCAAGCCACAGTACCCATGTGCATTAAGTTCAAATGGAATTCAGGCTCTAAAGCCTTAACTCTGGCTTTAATGATGGGGAGCAAAGCTCTCCAGCGTGAACTGGACTGAGACTGACCTGCAGTCCTGCTTCTCTGATGTCCAGGCTCTGCACACTGCCTCTCCTGTCCCCTGCTCCCACATGTGACAAGATCTTCAGCTTCCTCCTTCTTCCCTCTGCTCAGCCCTCTACTGTTCAGAGTCCCTGGAGGCCCTAACCGCTCCCTGCTAGTCCCCCAGACTCTTCCCAAACCGCTCTTCCGGGTTACTCTGCCCTGGCAGTTTTGTCCTGGATGACCTCCGCCAGCACTCTGTGGACTTACGATATGTGGTCCTTCAGACCGAGGGCTCCATCCCCACTTCTACGGTCATCATCAACGAGGCCAGCGGCAGCCGCACCATCCTGCACGCCTACAGGTTTGTACACCTGTCTGCTGTGCGCTTCGCCAGCTGCTGCCGCGGCCATCACTACACTGCAGTCTCAGGACAGAACCCTTCTTCTCTGAGGCCCATGTGCTCCAGTGCACCCTCCCCACTCCCAGAGGAGAGCAGGCTGTGTGTAACTCTAATCCATGTCTCCTTGCCCTCCCCCTGGCTCGGGTCCCTCCCCCAAAGCTTCCTGGTGGCTGACTTCAGGCAGAGGGGCGTGGATGTGTCTCAAGTGACTTGGCAGAGCCAGGGAGATACCCCTTGCTCTTGCTGCATCGTCAACAACTCCAATGGCTCCCGTACCATTATACTCTACGACACGTAAGGGCTCCTTGGCCTTTCCCTACCACAACCCACCAATCAGCCCCCCCCCCCCCATCACTGGGCAAACCAACTGGTCTCCATCCATCGATCCTCTACACCAGAAATTGCCCCCATGCCAAACTGTTCAGTAATTTCTGAATTGTCTTCAATTAGGGGAGAAGTGAGGTGGGAAGGGGTAAGCTCTGGCCTGCTTGGTAATTTGCCCTTGACCAGCACAAGGGTGGGCAGGCAGGCCTGTAAGACTGTAATTTATGATATGATTTTTCATAATTAGCCAATCAGCACCTTGGGTCTGGGTGTACGGAGATGGGAGACAACCCACAGAAAGCCTTGATGGGCTAAGGGACCCACTGGGACTTCTAGAGTCAATTCCAGAGTTTTGAGCCTGCAGCATGGTATCAAAGAGCTGAGGTTTAGGGCCCTTCAGAGGAAGCCGTATATGTCAAGAGGGTATATCTCAAAAGTCAGTGGGCATTCCCATTCTAGAGGTGACTTTCAAATTAGTCAATCTTTTTCATCTATCTATTAAGCAAGTGGTGACTGGCAGCAACTCCAATCAAGGAGGCACACGGTACCTCAGGCAGGGAGAGGAGGAGCTGAGGAGAAAGCTTTATTGCCCTCTGGTCTGGGTCCAGGCATATTCACGTACATATCTCCAACTGCAGAAGGCCCAGGAGACCAAGGACTTTTTAGGCCCAGAAAGGCTCGCTCATGCCACTAGTGAGGATGGAAGGCACTCTACTGCACTGCAGAAAGGACACATGCTGTGTGGCCAAAGCCACCTAGACCAGTCAAACAAAAACTCTTCCTCAGAGTGCCAGTCTTGACCGAAGGGATGAAGTGGGGAGCAAGTGTCAGTAGCAAGCTCCCAACAAGAGACTGTAACTAAAGAAGCTTTGTAGGTCGCTGTGTGCTCCCAGCAAGGGGCCTTCTGGGAAGTGTAGTTTCACACACTCATTCTAGAGGCTGTGGTTTCCTAAGAACATAGGGCTGGCCTCTTGTCACATGTTGTAATTGTGTTTATCCTTGGATAACATTAACAGACACACACCACCAACAACAAAAAAGGACTCCTAAGCAAAGTGGGACAAGGCTCACGTCACCATAGGGCTCAGAGCTCTGTGCTCCCCAGCCTCCTGCCATGCTGCTGGTATCGCTGCTGGTATCGCTGCTGTCAGAGAACCGGGTATGGCTGACCTTTTCCCCTTCCTGTCTTGTGATACAGGAACCTGCCAGATGTGTCTGCTAAGGACTTTGAGAAGGTCGATCTGACCCGGTTCAAGTGGATCCACATTGAGGCAAGCCCCTCCCTCCCTGTGTTTCTAGGGGCTTAGCCTGTCAGGCCCTTCTGCATGGTCAGCCTCTTCTGTAATTTCTTTGAACCATGAGATATGATAGGGATACTAAATAGCCCTCCCCACCCCTCTCAACTCCTGTGTTTTCCTATGAGGAAACTGAGGCCCAGAAAGAGAGAGATACAGGGGCATACCGTCACAGATAGCACTGGGCAGAAGACCCCATTTTTGTGTTAGGCTACCTCCCTCCTGATATCTGCCTTTGCTGACTTCTTTTACTTCTCAGGACAGGAATGAGAGGGCCTGGGGGGAATTAGAACTTTCTTTCCGAGGGAGAAGTTTTGGGATCACGATGAGAGGAAACCTTGAGGGGTGGAAGCGTCCAACCCGTGCATCGTCATTTGACTTAGTGTTAGTCTTCAGGTTGTCTCCCTCTCCCTCTCCCTCTCCTCTTCACTTTCCCTCTCCTTTCCTGCCTCCCCCACCTCGTCCCTCTCTCCCTCTTTGTCTCATTCTTGTTCTCGATGTGTTTTGTTTGCTTGCTTGCTCTTTGTTTGAACAGGGGCTGACAATGTAGACCAGGCTGGCCTTGAACTCACAGAGATCTGACTGACTCAGTCTCCCAATTGCTGGGGTTAGAGGAGTGTGCCACCACACCCAGCCTTTTTCTTTTTTGCTTCTTTTTCTGTCTCGCCTTTCTAGTGTTTTACTATAGCCCAGGTTAGCCCAGAATTCACAGTCTTCCTGCTTCAGCCTCTCAAGTGCTTTGTTCACAGGCATGTTTGTCCAGCATCTTTTATTCTTCAGTCTCATTTGAGAAATAAAAAATTTGGCCAATAAGGTCTCCAAGGTCCATGACAGTCCTAGAATTATGTAGCTGCAATGGCACTCCAGCCCAGCTTCCTCCAATCCCTCTCCCTGCTCACCCAGAGGTCCATCAGGGATAGGCTCTGAGCTGCCCTGTCCTGCCCCAGGGCCGGAATGCATCGGAACAGGTGAAGATGCTGCAGCGGATAGAGGAGCACAACGCCAAGCAGCCTCTGCCACAGAAGGTCCGGGTGTCGGTGGAGGTAGAGAAGCCCCGTGAGGAGCTCTTCCAGTTGTTTAGCTATGGCGAGGTGGTAAGTGTCCTGCAGCTCCTCTTGCCTCTCTCTAGCTAATTGAATTCTTAGAGCTAGAGAGGACCCCGGCCCTGTCCACCAGCCTCCGAGTGACAGCCTAGCAGCTCCCAGAAGGCCACAGCTGGGAGGCTGGGGATGGCCCAGAAGTAGACTCGCCCTGCTCAGGCGAATCCGCAGGCATGCAGTGGGCAGGGCTCAGACACCTATGGGCGTCCCCTGCGTGTCTGCTTTAGTCTTTCCCTCAGCAAACGAAGGCATGACTGCTCTCGAGTTACCAGTTTTTCCCACTTAGATGGCATGTTGTGAGGGCCGGTAGCAACGAGAGGAGGGTGGGAAGGAGACTCGTACAAGGAAAAGGTAGACAGGCCAGAGTGTAAAGAGTATCACTGCTAAAGCTGGTTGGACACTGTCCAGATGTAGTTTGTTGGCCTTGCTGCCCAATTAAAAAATATGGCAGGCTGATCCCCATTCCCCCAGAACTATCTGAGGGAGTCTGTCTTGAAGCCACTGTGGAGAGAGCCTTGTTTTACAGATGGACTCACTCTGCAGGGTTTGGCTGTGTGGGGAACAGATGAAACACAGCTCACTCTTGAGAGTCAGTCTGGCTTGACTTCACCCCAAGATGGCGCTCCAGGCTCTTTCTGGGTTTTGAATTCCCTCACGCCAGAATGAAAATACCAGGGCTACAGTGTCACAGTTCCCAAGGCTGTATTTTGGCACAACTTAAGCAGACATAAAACGCGTACCTGTGGGTCAGCAAGAAGCCACACTGTGGACTTACGTGACTGAGTTGGAGGAGTTGTGCTATAATCCGGAGTCAACACCAGGTTGTTGGTAGTGAGAGCAATTAGAGGTGGCTGCCAGTCTCTTTCACTGCCTACAGGTGTTTGTCAGCAAAGATGTGGCCAAGCACCTGGGGTTCCAGTCAGCGGCGGAGGCCCTGAGGGGCTTGTACTGTCGAGTGAAGAAAGGGTGAGTTGGGAAGGCAAGAAAGGGTCTGAGGGGTCTGCGAGATGACGGGGACTAGCGCCGATCTGTGTGAGTCTTACAGGGCTACGCTGGTCTGTGCCTGGGCTGAGGAGGGCGCCGATGCCCTGGGTCCTGATGGTCAGCTGCTCCACTCAGATGCCTTCCCACCACCCCGAGTAGTAGACACTCTTGGGGCTGGAGACACCTTCAATGCCTCTGTCATCTTCAGCCTCTCGAAGGGTGAGGTCATCTCCGGGCGGCCAGGGCTGGGCCGGGCCTATCATGCTCCGGAACACCAGGCTGAGCTGCTATTTGTCCTTTCTCCAGGAAACAGCATGCAAGAGGCCCTGAGATTCGGGTGCCAGGTGGCTGGCAAGAAGTGTGGCTTGCAAGGGTTTGACGGCATTGTGTGAGAGGCAGGCGGTACCAGCTCGATACCACAGAGGCTGGCACCATTGCCTGCCATTGCCTTCTCTACTTCATCCAGCCTGACAGCCAGCTGCCATTCCCTGGGGGCGGGACAGACTGTGGGACAGACTCTGCCAGTGTCTGCATCGCTGAATACTTATCTCCCCTCTGCAGATACCTGGAGCAAATACATCTTCCCCTGAGCCAGCTTTGTCTGTCCGTCTGAGTGGTTTTTTTGTTTTTGTTTTTTATTGGTTTTCTGTTCAAGATAGGGTCTGGTTGTGAAGCCTAAGGTTGGTCATGAACTTGAAACGCTCCTGTTTCAGTCTCCCCGTGCTGGGATCACAGGCCTGGCTCATTCGCCCTCGTGGATCTTCCCCCTGCTCTGGTTGAAACTCCTGAGGCTCTGACACTACAGTCTGGCATCTTCTCTCTTCCTTCTTCTTCATTCTTCAAATAGCCTCACCCACCAACCCAGAGGGGAGGGCATGCAGACCAAAGCAGTGGGCGTGCTCCCACCTCCCGTCAGGTCAAGGAGAGCAGACAGCCAGAGGAAAAAGCCCTCCAGACTCTTTGAGCCGCGCAGACTGTGTGTTAGCTGGAGTGGTCAAGGGGCCTGCTTTCTGGGTTTACGGGTCTTTGCTCAAACTACCTTTTTTCCATGAGTTTCCCAGGAACCTAAAAGCTCCCAGAGCTTATCTTTTTTTTCTTTTTCTTTCTTTTTTTTTTTTTTTTTTTTTAAAGATTTATTTATTTATTATATGTAAGTACACTGTAGCTGTCTTCCGACACTCCAGAAGAGGGCGTCAGATCTTGTTACA
>NC_034596.1:1690703-1742471 GCF_900095145.1 Mus pahari | reverse complement strand
AGGAGGAGGAGGAAGAGGAGGAGGAGGAGGAAGAGGAGGAAGAGGAGGAGGAGGAAGAGAAGAAAGAGGGAGAAGATAGTTATTAATGCCAGCACTGGGGATCCATACAGGGGAATGGGGACCATTGTCTGCCTAGAGTTACACAGAGTGGAGAGGGAACCCCAGGAGGGTGCTGTGCTCCCAGGATAGACTAAGCTAGCTAGCGTCCTTTCTTCTATTATTATTATTATTATTATTATTAGTTATAGCAGTCGTCGTCATAGCAGTAGTGTTTTGATTTGATTTTTTTTGAGACAGGGTTTCTGTTTATAATAGTGCTGGCTGTCCTGAAACCACACTGTAGACCAGTTGGCCTCGAACTCACAGAGATCCCCCTGCCTCTGCCTCCTGAGTGCTGGGATTAAAGGCATGCGCCATCACTGCCCTCTCTTCCTGGGCTTGTTGCAGCTGGTGGTGGCTAGTGTGTCTCAGGACCCCTAGGAAAGCTGGGTCCCCATCCCTTCAAGAGGTTTGTCCAGTCACCAAACCCTTGTGTTCTGATGGGAAGGATCGGGTAGGCTGGGCCAAGGACACATGGCTGTGGAGACGATTCATTCTGTTCTTTATTGGTTGTTTGGGGCCTGAAGGCTGCTCTCAGCTTATGGTCTCCCTGAGCTGCACAGAAAGTCCTACTTCCCACTGAAGCCAGAAAGGAGACATGGGAGTGCTTTTTTCCCTCATCAAGACAGGGTCTTACGCAGTAGCCCAGCCTGGCTTCAAATTTGCCATGTGGCCTAGGCTAGCCCGGAGCTCTCAATGCTTCTGGGGTTACTAGCTTGCACCACAATCCCCATGTCAGAGGTGGCTCTAACCCCACCATATTCACAGGCCACACTTCTGCTCTGCACTGAGATTCTGAGGGGTTTGAGCCTATGCCGTCGGGCTCATATCTCGTCGTTCTCCAGTTGGATGCTGTGAGCCTCAGCCTCATTTGGAGTGTTTAGGGTCTCCAGTGTTCCCACCGGCAGTTCCTTGATCTCCACCTGTTCCTCAGCACCCTCTCCGGGACCTGGGACATCTCCTTCTGCCTTCGCCTGTCCCCTAGCCTCCCCTTCAGCATGTAGGGTGTCGACTTTTCCCTCTGTCTGATGTCCAGCCTCCTGGTCGGGCTCCACCTGGCCCCTCGTTTCTTCTTTAGTCCCCAGCGACTGTTGGGTTTCTGACTGCAGTGGACTGTTGGCTAAAAGTGGCTGACTTCCAGCAGGCTGTGGCTCCTGGAGACCTGGGGGAAGGGACTCTGCGTGCTTGGGGATTTCCGGGAAGTTGATGAGTTCTGCAGGAGTCATGAGCCCGTCTCCATTCAGGTCCTGAGTCTGGAGCACCGTGTCTACGACCAGGATCACCTGTGGAAACAGGTACCAGAGATGTTTTCAGGAACTCAGCTGCTCTCCAACAGCCTCGTCCCTGCCACATAGGATCTGAGCTTCTCTTTTACCGGGAGTCTACCACAAGTCATGATGAAAAGGACCAAAGCTCTGAGCAGCTAGTCTCTCACGATTTCCAGGAGTGCTTACCGGGTTGATGGGAAAATGTGCAGCTCCGGGGGCCAGAGCTGCTGTCAGCATGGCCAGTAGCTCCAGACCATCCAGCTGTCCATTCTGGTCATAGTCGTGAAGAGCGAAGAGCGAGAGCAGGACTGTGGAAGAGAGTCTGGGTCAGAGAAAGCAAGACGCCATGGAGCAGCCACACAGCCCCAGGTCCATCCCTGCATCCTCCCAACACCAGGCCTTCACCTTGCTCCCGGTCCATGTGCTCAGGATCCTCTTCCATCTTCTCTAGTCCCTTGAGATAACTCTGCAGACGTCTGTTGAAAAGGAGAAAAGTCACCAGGGAGAGCCCCGCCTGTGACCTGACACTTGTCCAGTTGATGCCTGCGGAAAGCCCCCCGCCCCCTTACTCACCGGAGCTGCTCAGGGCCTGGCTGGAAGGGGTTGGGCGTGAGCTGCTGTTGTACCTCAGGGTCCAACCTAGAACAGGAGAGAAGCAGCAGCCATAGCCTAGCTTAGAGCCACTTGGCAGATTTCTCCCCAGATTCAAAGGGAGATGGCCCTCCAAATTCCCAGAAAAGGCTGTAGGGAAAAAGCTCTTCGAGTGTCACTAGGAACAGATCTTTAATTCCTAAAACTGTTTTTTTTTTTTTGTTTTTTTTTTTTTTTTTTTTTTTTTTTTTTTTTTGCAGCCTTGGTTAACTCTAGAAAACACAAAGAAGGGACTGGCAAGCTGTCCCAGTGGTTAAGAGCACTGGCTGCTCTTCTGAGAGTTTAACTCCTAGCAACCACATGGTGGCTCACAACCATCTGTAGTGAGAGCTGACGCCCTCTTCTGGTGTGTCTAAAGATCGTGCCTGTACTCATATACATAAAATAAATAAGTAAATCTTAAACAAATTTTTTTTTTAAAGAAAATGCCTGGTGAGGTTGGGGCTACCATAGCAGACACACAATAGATGCCCAAGACGATGGTCCAGTGTGTGCCAAGACTTAGTGGTTTCTTATGGTCCTCCTGAGGCTGGTAGCGATGCCCAGGATTCTACAGACCCATTTTACTCCTTGACACATCATGCCTCTTCCTTTTCCAAACAGAAGGTATGGATGCCAGCCAGACTTTATGTCTGCCCAGAATCTCAATTATACCTACTTCTGCATGTGGCTACTGTTTGCCTACATCACCCTGGGATGCAGAAGTGACAGGAGTTGTCCCAGACAGTTTGGTCACTGCTGCCAGCCCTCCACTTTCCCATGATCCCGATGCACATACTGACTGTAAGAAAGCAGGTGTAGTAAGTCAGAGACATTGAGCTAATGACCCATTTTCTTGGCATTCCTAGTGGCAGGTCTTATTCTAAGATTCCCTGTCTGTGTTTCTGGCTTCCTTCTGATGCTTCACACCAGACTAGAGCTGAACTCTTGGCTGTGAAGAATTCTACAAGCATACACCAAGGCCCTACTTGGGGTGCTGTACCTGGAAATGATGGAGACTATTTCTGCAGGCTCCTGGCTCCCCTAGAGTCCTAACATCTTTCCAGAACTCTCCTTGCCCCAGCCTTGACCTCCTAATCCTCTTACCTTGCAACTCCATCCTTGGGAGCAGCTCGACCCAAAGGGAGCAGCAACAGTGGCAGCATCAACGCTTGCATCAGCCACTGGAACATCCTGCTGGAAACTGGAGCTAGGAACAGAATTGGAGGGTCAGGGGGACTGCCAGTGTTAGGGAGTCAGTTGGCTCAGACAGAAATGACTTCCCTCCTTGTATGTGGAACCATTCAGCATAGATGCCTGCTCAGGGAAGACTATGCATACCAATGGGCAATCTTCCACGGAACCCAAGATAAGTCCTACATGTAAGAACACATATAAATTCTGCTCCAGTATATAAAGTGCTCCGTGGGAGACAGCTCCATGGGTGAAGAGGAATCCTTCTCATGTCCCACTGGCCCACTTAAGTGCTATGTAAGTGTACCTGCTCTAGAGCAGGCCACTTTATTTACAGATGGTAAAAGGATAGATTAGGATGTTGGGACTCACTGAAAATGAAAACATATACAAAGAGACTAAGAGGGAGATGGACTGTTAGTCTGCATTTATGAAAAGCCTACTGAGGCCTGGTGTGGTAGCACATGCCCCAGCACTCAGGAGTCTGAGGCACTCAGACTCAGGTAGCACTCAGGAGTCTGAGGCAGGAAGACTGTGAGTTCAAGACCAACCTGGCTGTCTCTATGTTATATATATTTGGAAATGGAAATAGTCAAATGCAAAGTGAGTCAATTGACAAGACAAAGCACAAAGCTTTTCAGTTAGTTCTAGGGGTATGTACATACGTGAATTTCCGAGGAGATAGAAGCCCACCAAAACTGAGCCATCCCCCCAAAAACATCTCTGTGTAGGAAAGTAATCAGATGTTTGGTGGTCCAAGCAAAGGGTCAGGACCTCTTGTCTTCCAAACCTAAAACTCAGCCATCACTTGGTTTTTCTAAAGAACATTCTGTAGCTTTCAGCGGATTCTCTGAGAGGTCTGTGATCCTAAGAAGGTTCAGATCCATGTCTTGGGTGGATGTCAGTTCTGTGAGAGTTTGGAAGTAGAGCCAGTAAGGCTCACAGGAAGATAAGCAAAATGTTCACCTTTTTGAGCTGCCTTGAGCAGGAAGCACCAGAGTGAACATCTAGAAAAAGATAACATTATCGCAGATACAGAGCCTGTGCTTATTCTTCCACCGTGTGTGTGTGTGTGTGTGTGTGTGTCCACTGTGTGTGTCCACTGTGTGTGTCCACTGTGTGTCCATCTCCCCCCCCGTAGTGTAATGTGTGTGTACATGTGATATATGGACTTGTGAGGGTCAGAACGTGACATGGACTTGATCATAAGAAACTTTCATTAATTGAAAAAAAATATTGTGGTGATGTGTGCATATATGTAGGTCAGAGGACAACTTTGTGCGTCTTCATTCTTACCAGTTCCAGAGATGAAACTCGGGTACCCAGGTTTGCACTCTAAGTACCTGTAGCTGCCAAACCACCTTTATCTTTTGAGACAGGATTTCTCACTGAACCTCATCTGTTCAGATAAAATGTCTGTCCAGTGAACTTGAAGGGTCCACTCGTTTCTACTCCCCACAGCACTATGCCTGGCTTCTTACACGACTTCTGGGGATCTGAACAATCAGGGAAATTTAAAGAATAGGGGCAGCAGTTAAGAGTTTGGAGGCCTCCTGGATACTGTAACTGGAAGTGGAAGGCAGAAATGTCAACAGAAACCCCAGGGAGCTAAACGGAACTCCAGGCTCTACAGATTGGTGCCTTATTCCTTTCTGGAGGGTTAGAGAGGAAATGTTAAAAAGAGAGCTGCCAGGGGCTGGAGAAATGGTTAAGAACACCGACTACTCTTCTGAAGGTCCTGAGTTCAAATCCCAGCAACTACATGGTGGCTCACAACCATCCATAATGAGATCTGACGCCCTCTTCTGGAGTGTCTGAAGACAGCTACAGTGTACTTACATATAATAAATAAATAAATCTTAAAAAAAGAAAAGAGAGCTGCCCTGGAGACCTGTGTGGCAGGTAGCAGGGGTTAGGGACCAGATGGCAACCTGGAGAGCTGTTTGTGTGCAAAGTCTCTGGGATAAGGATGAGCCATCTGGGGTCCAGTCTCTAAGATGACAAGAAGGGGCACATTATGGTTGAGAGGGCCTGCTGCCAGAGAGGTCAGAGGAGAATTTCAGCACGTGTGGAGCCTGGGCTAGACCAGAAAGATGGTAGCTCTGCGTTGTCTTCTAACAGCCCATGTATTAAACATGAAGGTATGATCCCCAGCTTGGCACTATGGGATGGGGTGGAACCTATTAAGAGGTTGATCCTGGGTTGGGGCAGTGGCTCAGTCAGTAAAGTGCTTCATGCTTGCTGTACATGAAGACTTGAGATTCCATCCCCAGCGGACTTGTAAGAGGGCGCAGGGGAAGGGCCTGGGGAGGGGAGCTAGAGACAGGTGGATCTCTGGGGATCACTGGCCAGCCAGCTTAGCCATTAGTGAGCTCCAGGATCAGTGTAAGACCCTGTCTCAAAAATGAAGAGTGAGTGATTGAGGAATACACTCAATGTCTGCCTCTGGCCTACACACACACACACACACACACACACACACACACACACCACATGTACATCCAACTCAATGTACATACATCCACACAGTCAAACATCATGGGGCAGGGTACAAAAGCAGTCAGGCCAACTGACCGTGAGCTAAAACCTCCAAAACCAAGAGGTAAAAGTAACCCTTTTCTTGTTATAAGTTGGTTGTCTTGGATGCTTGTTACAGTAGCAGAAAGAAAATGACTAACACACCACACATGGGAAATCAAATGACACAGAGCAAGAGGGCCAGCGTGGGTGGGAAGCAGCCGCACAGTTTATAGAATGCAAATGCACACGTTTTATTACGTAGCCCAGGCTGTCCCCACCCCCTGCCTCTGCTTCCCGAGTGCCAGGAATGCAGGTCTGTGCTATCACTCTGCCTGTTCTTTTCTTTTTTCTTTCTTTCTTTTCTTTTCTTTTTTTTTTTTTTTTGGTTTTCCAAGACAGGGTTTCTCTGTGGAGCCCTAGCTGTCCAGGAACTCACTCTGTAGACCAGGCTGGCCTCAAACTCAGAAATCCGCCTGCCTCTGCCTCCCGAGTGCTGGGATTAAAGGCATGCGCCACCACGCCTGGCTCATTTCTTTGTTTTTCATTGCTGCGGGCCAAACCCAAGCCTTCATGCTTGCAGGTCAAATGTTCTACCACTGAAAGTGCACTGCCAGGCTACTTATTTTTAAAATATTTTTTTTGCTGGGTGGTGGTAGTGCACGCCTTTAATCCCAGCACTCTGGAGGCAGAAGCAGGTGGATCTTTGTGAGTTCAAGGCCGACTTGGTCTACAGAAAAGTTTTAAGACAGTTGGGGCTACACAGAGAGGCCCTGTCTCCAAAAACCAAAATAAAAAAATAAAAATAATAAAATACTTTTAAAGATTATATATATATATATATATATATATATATATATATATATATATACACACACACACATATATATATATATATATGTAGTATGTAGGAGTGTTTCATCCACATGTGTGTATGTGTACTTGGTGCCCAAAGAGATCAGAAAAGGACATCAGATCCCCCAGAACTGGAATTTCAGATAGTTGTGAGCCACCATGTGGATATGTGGTTCTCAACTTTCCTAATGCTGTGGCCCTTTAATACAGTTCCTCATATTGTACTGCCCCTGTTTTGATTCAGACCCAGGACAAATTGCTCAGGTGCATATTTTACATATCAAAGCAGACCTGAGCTCCAAGTTCTCCAGCATCCCTCATTCCTGCCTGCTACAGGCATGGCTGGCACACCCTGCTCTCACCCGTGAGCTTTCCAGCCTAGGGGTTGGGCCTCCCCTCCCCCAGAAGCTCTTCCCTATATAATCCTGATGTTTTTTGAGCTCTCTATCCCCCACCCACATTTCTCTCTCCCTCTCCCACCTCTCTCCCTCTCTCTGCATTTTCTCTTTCCCTTCATGCACAAGCCTGCGTTTTTTCTCTCTGCCCTTCCCCATAGCAACTTCCCTGGCCCCATTTCTTAGGACCAGTGAATCTGCCTGAGAGCCACCCTCCAGTAAGCCTGCCCTATGTACTTTAATTTGACTTGAATTGGCTCATTTTCATCTGGAGAGAATAACTTATCAACCCTCAACCATAAAATTACTTTTGATGCTACTTCAGAACTCATATTGCTACTGTTATGAACTGTAATACAAATATCTGATATGCAGGATATCTGATATATGACCCCTGAGAAAGGGTCATTTGGCCCCCAAAGGATCACAGCCCACAGCTTGAAAACCGCTCATGTGGGTGCTGAAAACTGAATTTAGGTCCTCTGCAAGAGCAACAACAGGTCCCATGAACCGTGGCGCCATCTCTCCAGCCCATCTCTTTACTGTTTCTTAAGTTCCTAGTTACCAATCAGCTGAAGATATGAGATCAAACTACTTCTTTTTCTCCTTAAAAATTACAACATTATATGATCAGGAAGAGATACACATACTTAAATAAGAGATAGATAAACAGAAGCCAAGTGCAGTGGCACGTGCCTAGAATCCCAGCTCCGCAGAGGGGCAGGGATGGGGTGCGGTTTGAGGTTGTGAGTTCAAGGTCGGCCTAGGCAATGCTGTAAGATCCTGACCGAGGAAGAAAGGAACACAGAAACACAGAACTGCTAGGAAAAGGAGGAAGAACTTAAAGGTGGAGCTACGTGAAGGCTGCCAGGTCCCAGTGCAGGCCCTGCCTCGCACTGGCTGTGTGCCTTCCCTGTCTCAGGTCTTCATCTGCAATGCCGGCTGAGGGAGCACTTCCCTAGGGCCACGG
Organism: Mus pahari; assembly: GCF_900095145.1. Classification (NCBI taxonomy): domain Eukaryota; kingdom Metazoa; phylum Chordata; class Mammalia; order Rodentia; family Muridae; genus Mus; species Mus pahari. Next base: position 1,734,543 of record NC_034596.1, on the reverse strand, counting down.
TGGTAGCTAAATGAGATGAGGTGCTTGCCTTCCAGACGTTGTCTTGGCTGCTCTGCGGTGGCTTCACACACGCCTTCCCTCCTGGCCTTCCCACCTGAGTCCTTCAAGTCTGTTCTTGAGACTTCTGTTCTTGAGACTTCTGTAATTTAAATCCCTCAGCGCTAGCTGTCAACACTTGTTATCTAGACTAGCCTCTGAGGTTACTTTTTTAGAAGAGCTCTGACAACAAATGGGTGGCAGTTTGGGAACAGCAGGAAGTCCCCTCACCCACTAATCCATTCCCTCATTAGGCTGACTGCAGGGGTCCCCAAAACAGCTTTGCTTATTTTGTTGTTGTTGTTGGTGGTGGTGGTGGTGTGTGTATAAATGTGTGTATGCACGTGCATGTGTGTGTCCATCTGTCTGTGGGCATGTGGGCCTCAGTGGAGGTCAGAGAACAACTTTCAGGAATCAGTTTTCTCTTCCACCAGGTAGGCCTAGGGGACCAAACGCAGGCCAAAGGCCTTTGCCATCCATGTCTACCGTTTATTCTTACTGTCTTTCCCACTAACCCTGGAGTCTAAGTCACCTCCTCTTACGTTTGGACCTAGTGGCTTCCAGGTGACTAAGATAGATGAAAACACTGCCAGGTCCAGGTAGTATCTCAGTCTCTGTGTGTCTCAAAAACCAAAGATAACAAACCAAAACCAACAAACCAACAACAAACAAACAATCCAAAACCTTGGAGGTCTTGGTGCCCTCCCTAGCCCACCAAGGCAGACAGTGTGAGAATGACCTCCGTTTCCAGCTGTGAGCCTTCCAGCTGTCCTAACCAACAGCACGGATAGAAGAAAGCTGGTCCACTGCCCTGTCTAGACAGTGTCCATGAGTAAAGCTAAGATGAGCATCGAAGCTACGAAGTTGTTTTGTTTTGGTAGTTTTATGAAACATGGTCTTGCTGTGTAGCGCAGGCTGGCTTTGAACTCGTGTAGCTCAGACTCACTGAAACCCTCTTGTCTCAGGCTCCCGAGAACAGGCATTATACTCATGTGCCTCCACACCTAGCTCTGGTTGTCCTGATGAAACGGTGTCCCCCTGTGTGGTCTCCTGCCCTGCTGGAGTCACAGGAGCACAGTTCTGCATGACACTGCTTTTCCACCAATGGAGGACTCCCATAGCCCAGCTGTACTAAAGCATCAATCTGATCACCTAGTCTTCCGAGGAGGAGCAAGACAAGGCTGGCGCTGCCTTCATCCTGCTCTGCACACGCAGCTGCAGCGAGCCTGGTGCTGGGAAGCCCTGAGACTGTCTGCAAGTACTAGTGGGGAGAGCATCCATCATTTGCGGAGCCCTTCTGAAGACCTGGGGTGCGGTGGGGATTTGGAAGGACTCAGGCTCTCCTCTATCTTTGGATCCAAACACCAGCTTTTGAGTGGCCTGCTAAGTAATCTTAATAATCCAAATGCCAGCCATGTAAGAGCTGGTTTTATAAGTGTGAAACTACTTAGCCACTCGGGCCTTGCTGTCTGTCGTTCTGCTGTAGCTGTCTTGAAAGTATCAACTACTTCTGCTCTGGGATCTAGAAATCAGTGATGATTCTGAACCCTCCCTATGCGAATCAGTCACTGTCCTCTGTCCTGTGAGTCCTTTACACAGGTAACTATTTAGTATGTAGAGTGGACAGAACCCAGAACCAGCGTCATGGGATTACAGAAAATAGTATGTGGATAGTGAACTCCTTCTCTCTCTCTCTCTCTCTCTCTCTCTCTCTCTCTCTCTCTCTCTCTCTCTCTGTGTGTGTGTGTGTGTGTGTGTGTGTGTGTGTGCGCGTGTGTGTGTTGTCCTAGCCTGTGGTACTGTCTTTATACAAACATCATATAAGCATCCCATAACTCCATTGTTTCAGAAACAGTTTTTAATTGTTTACTTTATTGTTGAGTTTATGTGTGCTTCAGTGTAGGCCAGTGTGTGCCAGGGTGCACCCGTGGAGGTCAGAGGACAACTCTTGGGAATTGGCTCTTTCCTGCCACTTTGTGGGATATCAGGTTTGAACTTGGGTCCCCGGGCTTGCTTGCAAGTACCTCAACCGATTTTGCTGGTTCCTTCAAAATCTTTATTTTAAAAACAATGGGGCTCAAAATCTATTAAGAGCACTGTTTCAGTTCCCAGTACCCATATGTTAGCTAACCACCATCTGTAACTCCAGTTCCAGAGTACTTGAGTCCCTCTTCTGTCCTTCTATGTCCTTTAAGGGAACTGCATACAAGTGATACAAAGACATACATGCAGGCCAAACATGCACACTCAAAATAAAAACAGTAAACACACGCCTTTACTCCCAATACTTGGATGGCAGAAACAGGCGGATCTCTTGAGTTCCAGGCCAGCCTAGCCTACAAAACAAGTTCCAGAACACTGAGGACTACAGAGAGACCCTGTTTCAACTAATTATTGGATTGATTAATTAATTAATTAATTAATTAAAAACCCCACAGGGTCTCATGTATCCCAGGCTGGCCTCCAACTCATCATGTAGTTGAGGATAACCCTGAACTCATGACCCAAGTACTAGAATTACAGGGATGCACCACCACACCCAGCAACTCCAAGACCTTTGGTGGCTCCTTGTTTTTCTCACCGTCACACACCCATGTCCTCACCCATGCGTTCAGGTATGGCATCATCTCTGTCTCACTCTCCAGTGCTCCAGCACAGCAAACACTGCTTTGAGTGGCAGCTCACTAGGTTTTCTTACTTAATAGTCTCAGTTGTTTTTCGTTTGTTTGTTTGTTTGTTTGTTTTTGTACAAACCTATTTCACCTTCAAGATGGACCTTCCTATGATAACCTTAGCATTCAGTTGCAGTCTGAAATTTATTTATTTAATTAATTACCTCAAAAATTAAAGGCACTGCATGGACACTTGGAGTTTAATTTAGTTTTCTCGATGCTTCTAGCCATTGTTTAAGCCAAACTTCCATGGGATGTGTGTAATATGACTTACCCATACTTATATCATGTTAAGTACTTGTAAGAGCTTTTGTAACAGAAATAGCGTGGCCATTGAACAACTGCTAATAAAATAAAAATGGTCCTAGCCATTTTCCATAATTATAACATGCATACACATAATTACCATAATAAATACCTGAAAACCGCTGTACCTGCTAGTTAACAGTTGTGATATAGTTGAGCGAAGTTATTTGAGTCAGACACACACACACACACACACACACACACACACACACACAAACAGAGTTCCACAATGACCTTCTGCCTTCAATTTCTTTAAGCCTTTGCACTAGCTCACAGGAAGAGACTTTGGCCTTGAGGTTGGACCATTGGTCAGTCTCTGGCTCTGCACTGTTATGTGGTCTTGGCAGGTGTCTTAACCTCTCTTGGCCCCGGGGTCTTCATTTTTAAGATAACGAGGTTTTCTAGGGTCTTAGGGAGGGCACAGTGAGATAATCTAGGCTAATCTAGGGCCAGCAGATGCTTCACGATGTGGCAGGGGTCTTTGGAGGCTTATCTCAAACGGCTTCTCATTCCAGAGACATTTCTTTCCCAGCATCCCTGACAAATAGCCATAACGCCCCTCCTGAATCTTTCCAGGACAGGAGCTGGTACCGTGAAGGGCATCCATTTCATTTCTAAGTAAGTGGAGAAGTTATTGAATCGAGTTAGCTCCCTTGATTTAGCCCTTAGTGTCCGGGTCTTAAATGACTGCAGCTATACAGTCAAAGGGGCATACACCTGAGCTAGCCTGAGACCAACCACCTACAGCTGGATGACGACGGACAATGTCCTTCAATCCTCTACATCTACTGAATGAGGTGGAACCCTGGCTAGCTACTAGAACACAGCTGCCGACCAGGACTCTTGGACCTATCATCAAACCCAGGGGCCTCGGAAGCTTTCCACCTTTCCTCCATCTGCTCTCAGGGATGACCTCTTCCCCAGTGGTCGGTCCTAGGAGGCCAGGGCCACCTCCGCAGCCAAGTCCAAGCCTCAGGAGATGCGGAGGACTGTGCTCTCTGCATCCTGACCGCCAGCAGAAGGTCTCCACCCTTACCCGCAAGGTACGGGGTGCCCCCGCCGCCCACTAAGCCCTGGCCCCTGCCCGAGTCTGACCCACCTGCTGCGGCGGCGCCGTGCGCGACTGGGGCTCCGGCTTCGTGCGCGCTATAGGCACCGCGCTGCTCTCGCCCGGCTGCCCGCAGCCGGCCCTCCCCCGGGCGGCTCCACGTGGCCATTCCACGTCGCCCTCCCGGCTGCAGCCGCCGCCCAGGCCCGGGCAGAGTCCGGAGCGAGTGACAGCCACGGGAGGGCCACCGCCCCGCCTTGGCCAGACCTGTCCCGCAGCGCCTCCACCTGGCCTTGTTCCATGTGGGTCTGAGGGAAGATGGATGGGGTCCTCAGTGTGTGTCACTGTGACTCAGATGGAGGCAGACTGGTTTGTGATTCTGAGTGTGACGAGCTGGTGTGGCTGAGTGTGTGTGTGTGTGTGTGTGTGTGTGTGTGTGTGTGTGTGTGTGTGTATGACAGGCTGGGAAGGATTTGTGAGTGTGGGCGGCTGGTGAAGCAACTATATGAGGCATGTATTCAAGAGACAGTCAGAGTAGTGAGTCGGTTCTGTGTATACAGAGTCACAGAATGGTGCGACTGATGTGCATGTGTGTATTAGACACATAGACATGCATTGATGAGGCAGGGGTGTGGTATGAGAGGGACAGAAATAGCTAAAACTAGACAGATGTGAGGCTGGTACTCATTAAAAAGTGCCTTTGATTATGCTGTGTGGTGTCACTGGCTTTATCTGAGAAACTCGTTAGTGACTAAAAAGAATGACTTACTGTTAGTATGTGTGATTGTGGCCTTCACTGGAAAGAGCAGTGTGGCCCATACCTGGCCGATTATCTAAGAATGTGACAGTATCGAGTGTCAGCAGGTTATAGGTATCACTGCATGGGAACAAAGTCCTCTCAAGTTGATGGAGCTGAGATTCCAGGGAAGGTATCAGTGTCACGGGGAGCATAAGCAGTAAGATGGGGAGGCTTCGCGTGCGGGGAGAGGCGTGTGTTCGGGGAGAGGCGTGTGGGGCCGTGTGCTAGACGAGACCACAGCCACAGGAACAGAAGTTTTCCAGCATAGATGCTGCAGCTCTAGGACCACAGGTTTTTATGATCAAGACGGACTGTCACACACCTACTTTTATCCCAGTGGTGAGTCCCTCTGCCTGAACTGTAGGCTACCTCCTCACACACTGGCCCACAGACTTAGTTTTTTGTTTTTTGTTTTTAAATAACTTCATGGGGGCTGGAGAGATGGCTCAGTGGTTAAGAGCACCGACTACTCTTCCAGAGGTCCTGAGTTCAATTCCCAGCAACCGCATGATGGCTCACAATCATCTGTAATGGGATCTGATGCCCTCTTCTGGTGTGTCTGAAGATAGCTACAGTGTACTCATATAAACAATAAATAAAACTTTCAAATAACTTCATGCCTCAGGACCTTCAGTCAGCAGCTGTTACAGCCACAAGCCCTTCAGGCTGGCCTTTGTTTGTGGGGGACGGGGCACTTTTGGGCACGGCTGGCTTGGCTCAGTGCCCACTGTTTTTCACCACACTGGTTCTCCGGTCTGGTCAGTTGGTCTCAGTGTGCGTTGGTGTTCCTTGGGATCCCCTCCCCACTCTCCATTTGCTTGTGTGTTTATCTGTTCATGTGACCCCCCATCAATATCTGTCAGGGGTTCGGGTGCAGGTCAGTTGCTCTTTTTGCTCTCTTGCCCATCTGTTCTTCCCACCATGTAAGGACACAAGAATAACATCATTCATGAAGAGCAGGCCATGCCCAGGCACAAAGCCCTGTTAACACCTGCTCCTGGACTTTTCTTTTCTTTTTTTTTTTAAGATTTATTTATTATTATACATAAGTACACCGTAGCTGTCTTCAGACAGATCTCATTACGGATGGTTGTGAGCCACCATGTGGTTGCTGGAATTTGAACTCAGGACCTTCGGAAGAGCACTCAGTGCTCTTACCCACTGAGCCATCTCGCCAGCCCACTCCTGGACTTTTCATATTCCAAATCTGTGAGCAATAAGTTCTTATTGCTGATAAGCTGTCCAGTGTAGGGCTGAAGAGATGGGCTTAGTTGTTGAGAGAGCATAGTGTACCCCTACAGAGAATCCAAGTTCGGATCACAGCACCCATGTCAAGTGGCTCACACTGCCTACAATTCCAGCTCTGGGAGATCCAATGCCCTCCTCTAACCTCCTCAGACACCTGTACTCACATGCACCCCAACACACAAACACAGACATACAAACACATGCAGAGACAACAAAAATTGATCTTTAAAAGTTGCCCAGTCTGTGGTATTTTGTTTTAGGTCACCAAGTGGAGATAGAGTGTTTGTGAACACTGCTGAAGCTCACCCACAAACCATCAGAGGCTATGGGAGATGCACACACAGATCTTCAAGGAAGTCACTCTGGTGACCCTTGATTCTTGTGTCCAGTCTGTGAGAATACACTTCTATCAGAACGGCCAGTTCGTAACACATTGTGAAACATGGATTTATCATCCAAATGCTGATAGGCCAAGAATAATGGTTGGTTTTACACTTGCAATCCCAGCACTTAGGCAGAGACAGGAAAGTCACTTCAAGTTCAAGGCCAGCCTGGCCTGCCTCACAGTTACTGGGCCAGGCAGGGATACACAGTGAAGCCCTGTCTCAAAAGCTAAACAAGCCAGGGGATGGTGGCACTTGCCTTTAATTCCAGCAGTTTGGAGGCAGAGGCAGGCAGAGTTCTGTGAGTTGAGTTTGAGGACAGCCTCGTCTACAAGAATGAATTTCAGTACAGCCACGGCTATGCAGAGAAACCCTGTCTCAAAAAACAAAACAAAACAAAACAAAACAAAAAAAACCCCAAAACCAACCAACCAACCAACCAAAACAAAACCACTTCAACTACCTCAGGAACTGAATATACTACTGATTTGTGCCTGGTTCTGGGTTTTGTGGCTGGGTGCTGGCACTGAAGGGGTCAACGCTTTTAAGGAAAAGGTGTAATGGTCTTCAATTACCTTGGAGACAAAAGTCAAAAAAAAAAGCTTTGCAGGCTGGGAAAATGGCTCAATGGTTAACAACACCAACTACTCTTCCAGAGGTCATGAGTTCAAATCCCAGTAGTCACATGGTGTCTCACAACCATCTGTAATGGGATCCCATACCCTCTTCTGAAGACAGCTACAGTGTAATCATATAAATAAAATAAATAGTTTTTTAACCAGAAAAGAAAAGAAAAGAAAAAAGCTTTGCACAGTCTCAAGGGAGAAGCATGGATTTCCGTTAGAAGCCAGCAGGAGCAAAGGGCAGACACAGCCTGTAGTTTCGTTCTGAGGGAAAGACAAGGCAGGGGCAGGGCTAGGATGGGCCAGATTCCATAACTCAGAGAGGGGGCACAGAGGGAGCCTCTGGGGCCCAGCGGCTGCCCTTAGTTGCTTGAGAGAGTGGACTTTGGGCTTCAGGGAGGTGTAAATACCCTGAGCTGCCAACTTGGGCTCCTGACTAATAGATGCAGATAGAAAGGTGCAGAGTCTAAGAAACAGAACACATGCCAGCATTCTCATCTAACTTGTCAGAAACTGAATCTTCCTCTTCCAGCCTTTCCCTCCTGTGGTCTCTCCCAGGGATAGACTCCTGCATTTGTGCTGTCTGGAACCTGAGGGTCATCCCTGTTCCTCCTCTGCCTCAGCTTTACCCTACCGAAGAGTCCTGCCAAGTCTGCCTTCTATCTGGAAGATCTTCATTCCTCTCCCTGTCGGTGCCCCCTATACAGCCATCTGTTTTCTGTGCCCTCAACAGTGCCTGATCGGTGCCTTAACTTCTTTCTCCTCCTCCTTCCCTAAGTACCCTGAGGGTTTCTTCTGATCTTCTGAAAGGGCTCTCGCTCTCTCTCTCTCTCTCTCTCTCTCTCTCTCCCTCCCTCCCTCCCTCCCTCCCTCCCCTCCAAAGCCCTTTGATGGGTTTCCTCTGCCCTCAAGAAGCTGTTCAGCACCTGCTCCTTGACTACCCAAACACCCAGCCTCACATTTCTTTTTGACTTCTGTAAGAAAGCCCCTAACTCCACATTTTCACTTATTCTACTTGCCTGGGAAACTCGTACTCATTTTCTGCCATTGAAAATTTAGGCATCATTTTCGCCTGCCCCCAAATAGTAGCAGGGAAACACTCCCTTTTTTTAATCCTAAGAGTTCGGGCTCGGGAACATTCAGATCTCATACAGGTTTTTCCATTACATATGTTGATATATCCGTGCCTTGGCTGGTCCCTGGATCAGGAGCTGTACAACTTCTCAGATGATTCTAGTCTACAGATGCGGTGGGAAGCCGAGGTTCTACCGCAGTCACTATTCAAGTACTCTAATAAAAACAGGGGCAGGCGTAGGGCGTTTATATCCACTGCCTGCTGCATAGCTGCTGAGCAAATCATCTGTTGGTGGGGATTGTAAGAGAGCACATAGAGACATTTAACCCAGGGAGTACAATGTCAGCACTGAGCGGCTGAAACCTGAGCATGTATCAATTTGTTGGGCAGTGCTTGTGCCCAGTGTGTGAGGGTCTCGGTGAATGGCTGTACTCTGTGACTGAGCCACAGGAGTGGCTGTGGGACCTTCCCGGGATGTCTGATTCAGCCTTCGCCATCCAGACCGCACGCACCAAGATGGCAGCTGCGGGGCGCTGCTTGCCCTAGGGCTTCAGTGCTTTTCACCACTGAGGGGAAGCCGGAATGAAGGCTCGTGGGTGACTCGGCTACTGCCGCTGGGACTAGCGAGGTTCGGCCGACAGCCAGACACCGCCCCTCGCCTCAGAACTGGCGGTGGGCGGGGCCGACGGCGGGCGGGACCTGCAGAGGCCTGCCAATGGCTTGCAAGAGGCGGGTGCACGACAAACCGCAAGCGGAAGAGTCAAAGTTCAGGAGCTAGAGGCAGCCGGGAGCCTGGGAAATGGAATACCCCTACACAACCAAGATGCTGCCTTCCTCTCTGAGCCTGCAAAACGGCACCTGGTCAGACACCGTCTCTCTGCTCTTAGCTCTTGGCGTTGCTCTCTACTTGGGCTACTACTGGGCATGTGTGCCCCAGGTGGGTGAGGGCCGAGCCATGGCCCGGTGCTTGGGGGTCCTAGAGTGTATGGGGTTATTCTCCAGCCTGGGCTCTGAAAGCTTGGGTAGTTGGTTCTGCGGCGCCATGTGAATTTTGCTATTACGACCTACAAAAGAGGTGGTTCGGCCGCTTTTAGATTCTTGGAATCTTCCCCCGACAGCTGTTTTTTTTTTTTTTTTTTTTTTTTGAGTACAGAAAGGGTGCTCCCCCTATACTGTTAACTGACTTTTGGATATAGGTGGGGTAGAGGGCTTTTCTGCCTTTCTTTTGTTTTTAGGTGGTCTAACTAAAATATGTAGATTATGTTCACTAGCTGTACAGAATAGTGGAACGGATGCCTGTGTGGTTCTGGCACCGCTCCATCCGCTTAGCAGGGCCTCCTCTCTCTTGAGGACTGGCTGAGGTTCCTGCCAAGCTTAGGACAGATGGATAATTCTCTACACAGTCAGTCCTGTTCTAAGTTCTAGCCTCCTTGTGTATACAGTGCTGCATGTAAGTCTGTGTATCACTTTACAGGTCAGTTTGGTCAATCTGATCAAACTGAAATGTAGATAAAATACACAATCTACACTCCAGGACAGCTAAGGTTTTTATCTCATTAAAATCTACTTAGGCGCCGGGCAGTGGTGGTGCACGCCTTTAATCCCAGCACTTGGGAGGCAGAGACAGGTGGATTTCTGCGTTCGAGGCCAGCCTGGTCTACAGAGTGAGTTCCAGGACAGCCAGGGCTACACAGAGAAACCCTATCTTGAAAGAAAAAAAAAAAAATCTACTTAGGTAACTTGAGTCTAACAAGAAAGCTATAGATTCAACTTGTTACAAAAGATCTCTAGGGGTTAAATGCTTACTCCTGGCTACTGGGAAGGCTGAGGCAGGAGGATCACTCGAGCCCAAGAGTTTTGCACCATTCTGGCCTACAGGTAACATAACAAGGCCCTGTGCCCATACAGTGGGGTCATGAGGCCTGTTTCTGAGACAGCCACGTGTAGATAAACGTCATGTAAATTGGGAGTGAGGAGGTGATTGAATGCTTACGGGCACCCAGGTTCTGTTCCCAGCAACTACATGGCACTTCCAGTTCACAACTGTCTGTAACACCCTCCCTGGCTTTCAGACATATGGGTAGTGCACAAACATGTATGCAGGCAAACACTCCCACATATTAAATAAATCTAAAATATAAATAGCAAAATTTAAAATGTTTAAAATCACATAAAATGCTTACTTAACAGAATACCTGGAATGCAGGGAGCGTTCAGCAACTTACAAGTTATTATTGTTGATAACCATAATTATTAATTTTGCTTTGCTCCTGTCTGCTCTGACTTGGGGCAGACCGACTAACCTCTGAGAATCATAATTCCTTTACTGTTATCAAATAAGGTTGGGATTTGTCTGTACTATAGCACAGTGATTTCATTGTTGTTCTATCAGGGTTTAAGGACCAGGGTCCAAGTCACAGGATAAACTGGGCCTTGTTAGCGTATCATTTGCCTAGCCCCTTCTGAGTAGCACGGCTGTAAGACAGAACAGGATCTGACTAAGTTTCTTACAAGTGCAATTTATGATTTAAAAACAAAACCAACTTCTGCAATGCTGGCGACTGTCCTGGGGTTGACCACTGAGCTACTGCATCCCAACACAACCCTCCCATTCTGGTCTTAGGCTCCAACTTTGTTCAGCACAGTGTCCTTAAATCTATGAGGCTAGGCCAGCTCCTTTACTTCATGGCTATAAAGAACCAAGCAAAGAGGCAGAAGAGAGTCAGGGCTTGGTGCCCATCGACCTCATTTGTCCCCATTGTCCCATCACTGTGCCCTTTTCTCTAGTTGGCATGAGGAAAGGAAACAGTTGTTCATGTTAGGATGCTTCCTCCTGTATAACACAGCCTAAGAACTGGGGCTCCACAAGAGAGTATGAGGTGCCTCTGTAAAAGAAGCCCTTCATCACTGAGCACACACACACATTAGAGAAATATGTAGACAGTGGTGTGCTGAGAACAGTGGGGTACAGGAGCCGGAGTGACCAGAGTAAGCTACAGGGTGATGCATTTGGACAACGCTGCTACAATGCAAAGGCCAGATTGAATGGCAGAGGTTTCTTTGCCTGGTCAAAAATCCCAACCAGCACACCATGGTGACACAAGCCTAGCACAGAGGCAGGCAGGAGGATTACATGAGTTCAAGGCTCCAACCATCCAGGGCAGATGTCTCAGCCCCAAAGAGCATGTCCTTCTGTCCCCGTAGATGAGTTTGTTTCCCAGCATCCATGCTGTGGCTCTCTCAGCTCGAGAGGATCCAGCACTTCTTCTGGACCCCACAGGCAAGATCTTACCTGTGTGCCCATGCCCATAGGATCTGACATGTGTGCCCACGCTCACAGGATCTGACCTGTGTGCCCACGCCCATAGGATCTGACCTGTGTGCCCACGCCCATAGGATCTGACCTGTGTGCCCACGCCCATAGGATCTGACCTGTGTGCCCACGCTCACAGGATCTGACCTGTGTGCCCACGCTCACAGGATCTGACCTGTGTGCCCATGCCCATAGGATCTGACCTGTGTGCCCACGCTCACAGGATCTGACCTGTGTGCCCATGCTCATAGGAGAGGCACAGAATTAGAAATAAAACCAAATCAGACAAAAACCCCAGCTAACCAGGCCGAGGAGCACAGGCCTTACTCTAGTTGGTCAGCTTATACTACCTGTTCTAGCACAAGTGGGTTTGAGGAGGGGACAGGCTGAGTGTGGGAGTCAGTACCTAGTCAACTGCTGCAGCCCTTCCTTCAGGGTCAGTTCTGGAGGGGACACTTTAGGACTGAGGTTTTTGGGGGGCACCATGTGCCACTCTAGGCTGAGCTGTACTGGGTACTTTATTGTGGCCAGGGAGGGGTCACTTACCCTCCAGTGTCTGGGACAAGAGAAAGAGGCCAATTGTGTTGTATGATTATAGAGGCCTCGTCTGGTGGCTGGGCCCCAGTTTCTGGCCTTCCTGGAGCAACACTGTCCAGTCACTGTGGAGACTTTCTACCCCACACTGTGGTGCTTTGAGGGACGGCTGCAAACCATCTTTCGAGTCCTCCTGCAGTCTCAGCCCGTGGTCCCTTACCGGAGGTAAGAAGGGTCAGGACCAGGAACACAAAGCTGCAAGTCTCTAAGGGAAACTGATCCACCTCTTTAAATGAAGGTAATCTTTGTCCCAAAGCATGAGACTAGATGTATGGAAAGGCTCTCTACTTGCACCCACATAAGGTTAATAGTCCATTCTAGCTGGTCACCTTGCTGTTTTATATGAAGTGTGCCTTCAAGTGATACCCATGACAAGCAGCAGAGCTTGTGGGTGAGTCAGAGGGTAGAGCTTCCAAGTGCAGAAGTGCAACTCCTAATAACATCTTTGTGTTGTAATCTCTACTAAACCCCAGCGAAGTCCTCCAGACCCCAGATGGAGGCCAGTTCCTTCTAGACTGGGCTGAGCGGTCTAACAGCACTCATTACCAGGACCCTACCACCCAGCCCATAGTACTGCTGCTTCCGGGCATCAGCGGCAGCAGCCAGGAGCCGTACATCTTACACCTAGCTGACCAAGCTCTGAAGGATGGCTATAGGTAAGGATGGGGTACAGAACTTGGGAAGGGAAAAGTACATCTGACCCCGATAAGGTACTCTTTGACAGGGGCCATTCTGAAGACTGTCAAGGGGAGGGTCTTCTTGGGAGGGTTTGGCTCACACACCTATGTTGCCCCAGGGCTGTTGTATTTAATAACCGAGGATGCCGAGGGGAAGAGCTGCTGGTGAGTACCCTCCTCCTTTGTGGTGGCCCTGGCCCTGTCCCCTTTAGAGACCATTGGCCCTAGGGCTCTGCCTGCTCACCACCCCCTACCCTTCCATGTGGCTGCCTTCTGGCAAGAGCCTCCCTCCCTAGCCAATGACCCACTTTGCCCTCAGACTCACAGGGCTTACTGTGCCAGCAACACTGAAGATCTAGAAATAGTTGTGAAGCACATAAAACGCCGCTACTCCCAAGCTCCGCTGCTGGCTGTGGGCATCTCTTTTGGAGGGTAATAGTTGCCTGGGTTTATTCCAAAGACCCGGTTGTTCATCTTGTCTTTTTCTCCTCTTCTGTCCCAGAGTTCCCATGCCAATACTTTCCATGGCCCTGCATCCAATTTTTCAGGATACTGGTGCTTAACTATCTGGCCCGGACCGGGAAGGCCGGAGGCTTGGTCGCGGGACTGACCATGTCTGCATGTTGGGATTCCTTTGAGACCGTTGACTCCTTGGAGACCCCACTCAACTCACTGCTCTTCAATCAGCCACTCACTGCTGGACTCTGCCGGCTTGTGGCCAGGTAGGATAGCAGATGGCAGGCTCTGCCAGTGCTTGGGTCCGTTCCAATCTGGGCTTTCTTGAGGAGGTAAGAAGACAGAAGCTGTGAGCTCTGTTAGGTGTAAGAGTTCAGACAAAAGCCGGGTGTGGTGGCGCACGCCTTTAATCCCAGCACTTGGGAGGCAGAGGCAGGGGGATTTCTGAGTTCGAGGTCAGTCTGGTCTACAGAGTGAGTTCCAGGACAGGCAGGGCTACACAGAGAAACCCTGTCTCGAAAAACCAAAAAAAAAAAAAAAAAAAAAAAAGAGTTCAGACAAACCCAGATGTATTCTTTTCCAGGAACAGAAAGCCAATTGAAAAGGTGTTGGATGTAGACTTTGCGATAAAGGTATCTTCTGATCACCCCCTCACCCCAGTGTTGGTCTCCTACTTTCTAATATTATAGCCTACCATGCCTCCACCACACAGGCCCGCACGATCCGCCAGCTGGATGAGCGCTACACGTCTGTGGCTTTTGGGTATGAAGACTGTGCGGCTTATTACCAAGCGGCAAGCCCAAGGACCAAGGTGGACGCCATCCACACCCCTGTGCTCTGCCTCAATGCAGCAGACGACCCCTTCTCCCCAGTCCACGGTGAGCGCCCGCAACGAGGTCCTGATCCCACAGCTACTGAGCCACAGATGGGAGGTATGAGCCTGGGTTCTCATGCCTGGATGGCTTTCTGACCTGCTGACTCCCTTTCAGCCTTCCCTCTGCAGGCTGCCCAGAAGTCTCCCTATGTGGCCCTGCTCATCACAGCTCGGGGTGGCCACATTGGCTTCCTGGAAGGGCTGCTGCCCTGGCAACACTGTTACATGAACCGCGTGCTACATCAGTATGCCCGAGCCATCTTCCAGCACTCAGTGGGGCTACCTGACCCGGGAGTACTCACTCCTGAAGATAGAAAGAGCTGACAAGAGGACTGCTGGGCTCTCAGTTCAATTGTTCTCTCTTTATTAAATATCAACTCTTCCTGCCTAATGAGCTGAGATTCCCTTTCCTCAGGCTGCAGTAGATCCTCCAGGAACTCAGTGTATCTGGCCTGACTGGCTTGGTGCTACCCACAGGAACCCACAGATCACCGCTATCGGGGTCCTCCTTGTGCCTCTTCCTACCCTAACAGCAAGTGCCAGCAAAGACTTTGTCTCAACAAAGCCACGACCCTGTGTGAAGGCTGGAAGGGGAGGAGGAGAAACAGCCTCTGTAAGAAGGATGGCAATGTCTCCAGGCTCGTGGTCACCTTCACACGGTTCTAGAAAAGGAAGAGCTTAACTCTGGAGCCCTGGGAGGCAGAGGAAACGAGGCAGGCAGTGTGGCCTAAGTGGATCCACAGGTGAAGGCAGGGCTCCCAAGACCCAGAGTGATGGAGAGGCCACGGCCAGTGTTAGCTGAGGGACAAGCAGTACCCATCAGTCTCATCCGATGCAGTTTCAGCCGTGGGGCTCAGTGATTCTGCTCTGGGCGGCGGCACTGCCCAAGGCTGATCCCCATCGCTCTGGAGGTTAGAGAAATCCCGGGAAGGCACTCTGGAGCAGCAGGATGGTCACAATGATAAGGCCAACACACAGCAGGAGCAGGAGCCATACAGGAACACTCCCTGGGTGCAGGGCAAGGGAAGAAATGAGTGGGCAAAGGTGCTGTGGAGCTTGAGACCAGAACCTTTAACCTCTCTCATTCAAGGAGGGGCAGGTGGATGGATAAAAACAGTCCATTTTCCAGGGGCCAATTTTTGCTATAGCTAAAGATGAAGTGGTACCCTCCCTGTCCCCCCCCCTCCCCCCCCCCACAACAACGACTCACGCCGTGAAGGCAGCAGGTGCAACTGGCAACGACTATCCACAGCCACAGAGAAAAGAGCAGTTTCATGGGGCCCAAGGAGCTTTGGACCACAACCCTTCTCAGGTAGAAAGGTCACATCTGTCACCACAATGCCATGGGCCTCCTTCACATAATACAGGCGCTGGGGGAGAAAGCAGCGAGGAAAGCCTAGTTGGAGGCTACCTTCTGGGAAACACGCTCCACAGTCCTAACAGGCTTCCCCTGTGGACTGCGCCAGATCCTTCCTGGCAGGGCAGAGAGAGTAAGCTTGGGACCCTCCCATGGGGATGTGCCAACCGCTGCCATTACCTGGAGAGAGAAAGCTATGTAGATGGCGACAGAGCCAGTGACCGTGCCTAGGCCCAGGAAGGTACCCGATTCACTGGAACACACAACAGAGGATTCACTGCTCTGAAGCCTGCACAGGGACTCCCAACCCCCAACAGGGGCCCTCTCGAGCTGAGGCAGGACTCATTCTCCAGCTCCCCCAAGCACCCGCCATCCAACCAAGTAGTAGGACTTCACACCTGACGCCGAGGCAGGAAATGACCTCATGGCCGCAGGACCTGGTCCGAAGAGGCAAGAAGGTGGAACTGTCCCAGGCTGTGAGGTAGCAGGGTGGGGGCTGACGTAGGCGCTTGTGGGGTATCTGCACTGTGAAGAGTCGCAGCCCTCCGGGCTGATCCGGAACATGCCCAAACCTGGAGGCCAGGCAAAAGGCTTTTGGTTCCTGTCAGCCCTCAGGTTTGTGCCCTGCACCCCAGTCACGCCTGAAACAACTTCCAAGGCTCCAGCCATGGCCAGCTCTCAGCTTCCTTTTCCCATTCCCCAGCTGAGGTGTGCCTGCCAGCCACCCTGTGACCTGCATACCTGCAGGCCTGGAAGCGATATGGTGTGTTAGAAGAGGCGGGTCCATTCTCTTGCCACTGTAGCTGTGTCACCAGTTGATCCTTTTGCCACACGGAGGCCTTAAAGTCCCAGCCCACTGTAACCAACTGGGGAGGAGTAAAGATCCCAAAGACGGACAGTTAGGACATCTACGTACTGTGCAGGGTGCACAACAGGCTCCGCCTTTCTGCACCAGCATCCCACATCTCCATCTCCTTACCTTGCCATCAGGACCAAAAGCCAAATCTCCAATCTCCCCTTCATGGGCTTTGAACTCCAGAACTTTCTCCAGGCTAGGTACCTACAGCCAAGACAGTATCAGTTACAGACCAGACACTGAGATGCCCACCCCTCTTACCCCAATGGCCACTCATAAATTTCACAGAATGCAGATTCAGATAGATTCTCATGATTTTGGTGTTATTGCAACTAACATCCATCCTCCTCAAGCCCCTAAAACCACACCTTCCAGACACGAACATGACCGTCTGTCCCTCCAGTGGCAAGCAGGGTGTTATCATGGTTAAAGCACACAGCTTTCTGCAGTGGTTCATTGCTGAAGTCTGTCTGTACTGCCTCCAAATTCTTTACTCTGAGCTCAACCCCTTCCGGGTGAACTTCTGCTCCCGATTTCTTCTCTGCCGGAGGGGCCCCCTTCCTCTGTCGAGGTCCCTGCTCCTTGGAACCTGCAGCACAAACAGTTTGCCAGGAACCAGATTCCTTTGTTGCTTTCTAGGCACCCCAGGTTAACCTTAAGTATCTTCTTGCCTCCACTCCTAAGCTCTGAGACTACAGGTAGGCACCACCACCCTCCGACAGACCTGGGTATGACCACCGCCCCACACCTAATCTCTTGGTTTTTAGAGACCAAGAATGAGAGCGACTTTTTCCAAAGCTCTTCACCTGACTTCTCCGCTTTACTGCCCTTCTGTTGATGGACCTGGAAACGAAGAAGCTGACACTGGGCATCCTGTCCGGCAGCAAGGATGTCACCAGCTAGCGCCAAATTCATGGTGGCCCGTGTCTCCGTGTCATGAGAGTGCAGCAAGGAAGCGCTCAGGCACCCGTTGATCTGCTCTAGCTGCAGAAAATGCTGTGAGGGAGCCAAAGTGGACAAAGGTCAGGCCAGCCCGGAAGGCGCATTAAGTGCTAGCCTCGGCTGTACCTTGCTTCCCGCACCTCCAGCTCATGTTTTTTGTGTATTGTTTCTTTGGTTGTTGTTGCTGTTGCTTAGAGCTGTATTCTCTCACTGGAACTTCTCAATTCATACAGCAAGCAGGGTTTAGATTGCTAGGTCCAGTTTACAGAAAGAAAAGAATTCAGCCTCCAGCTGCTTGAAGATGGACAAGGCAATGTGCCTTCCTGGAAAAGGCCAGAGTCAGAGCCCTGGACCTGCTCTCGTAATCCGGTGTGGACAGTCCAGGATTCGCAGACCTGCACAGCTTTCAGCCTAATTTCGGATGTCTCAACCACTCTGCTCAGGTGAAACCAGCCCCGAGCGGCAATCCGGGGTGCTCCCACTAGAAATGGGCAGGGACTAAACCAGGGTACGCTCACCTCTGCATCCCCCGGCCACCCTGGAATCGCCCTGGGCCACGGTACAACCTGTTCGCAGTGGCCCTGCGTTCTCACCACGCCATTCTTTATGCCGGTCTTGGCAGCTCCTCCTCCGCCCGCAGCGATGAGCAGCCCAGTCTTGGGGTCTATCCGAAGCGCGTACAACGGGAACGGGGCCCGGTACAGCTCCACTCCCCGGCGCCGGCCCATCCCGCCCGCGCGTTCACCGCCAGCCCCGCGGAACCCACGACATGCCGCGCCCCGCCTCGGAAAGCTGAGGAACTCGGTGCTAGAGTTTCCCGGAAGACTGCCGACCCCTCTCAGCAAGGGACTTGCCACCCCTCAAACCACCGCAGGGAGCCGATCTGCGCCCGCGCGGCCGACTGGGTCTTGCAGGTGTTCAGTGCGCACGCGCCGCGCTCCTGGGCTCTCTCTGCGCAAGCGCAAGACGCCAATCCGCGTCAGCAGTAGCGGGACGCGCTGTCACGGAACCCTGGCATCGGATCCGGGTCCTAACCCCGAATGACGACGAAGCTGCCATCTTTGTGTGGGGCGTGGGAGGTGGGACTGGAAGAGATTACTGAAGATCAGTAAATTGAATTAAAAAGTTCTCGGACTGGGACAGTCCCCACTTGAGGAGAGATACACAGACTCGTACAAGCGGGGCCTCCAGGGAGGAAGTGGGTTCTCCCGGGTCACGTGGAGGACAGACACTCCAAAACAGATTCACTGCTTCCTAATATCCTAATAGGAAGAAATCAGTCCCCACTTTGAGAACGTCCTCCGCGGTTAATTGGACTCTTTCTTATGGCTTGACATCCACTTCTGGAACATCGAACTTATGGGACTGGCAAGACTTGAGACTAGGCACAAAGACCCACAAAATCCCAGATAAGCTGGGCTATTTGATTACCCTACTATTTAAGTGTTTTTGGAACATGTTCACATTATAGAGATGTAAGGACCATTATTTGAATATGGCTTATATTATAGTATTTGATGTCTTTTGCGATTCATAATGAGTCCCAGTCAACCATACATGAATTTATACTACCATGGTGTCTTTTGGACCCATATTTAGCTGAACAAACCATTTGATTAGAAGAAGCCAATTTCAGGCCCATTTACTAACCTTCAGGGAGGAGAGAGGAACTTGACACTGAATTCGGTCACCAGTGGCCAGTATGTGCCCACATGATGAAATATTTATTTTTAAAAATAACCCTAGACAATAGGGATCAATGAGCTCGGGAGTTGGTGATCTCATGTAGGTGCTGGATGGATGGATGGTGTGCCCAGAGAGGGCAATGAAGCACTGCATCCCTCACCCTTTATCCTCCATGTACCTTGCCCTACACATCTCTTCCCTTCAGTGAATCCTGGGTTCTATCCTTTATGGCAGAAGAGAAATCCTAAGGAAGATGGACGTGAGCTCTGTGCTGTTCTGACAGCTTACCAGACTGACAGAGGAAGTCACAGGGAGTTCTGCTTCCCAGCCTGTTATTTAGAAGTACAGATGGTCAGGACTCAAAGCTGGAGACACTGGAAATGATCCTTTAGGATCGATCCCTTTGATTTATGGGATCCAGTGTGAACACCTGTGGGTGGGTGGTGTTAGAAATTTCGTTCAATCGTTGGACACCTAGTTGGTGTCTTAGAATTGGAGATGTGTCTGAAAACACTCCGTGTTTGGTTTCAGAGCTATCCCGGAAGAAGCAGAACTTCTCACGGTGTGAATGAAAAACGATAGGCAAACTCCAGGTCACACTGGCTGCGTCTCTTATTTTGTGTCAGTTCCTGTTTGTAAAACACTGTTGAGCAAGTGAAAGGAAGGTCTCTAAGCACCTGGCAGCCAGGCTCTAATGCAGTTGTTTTGGTTTGATGGTCATTTCCTGTTGTAGATATTATCTACCACATACTCTTCCCACCCAAATTCCTCCAACTCTAGACAAGAACATCATGTGCTATTCCTTGTGAACATTCTACTGCAAATGGTTGTTGAGGGGATGGACAAACACTCTAACTGGGGTTGGCTAAGAGAGTTTGATCCTAATGCCTTTCCGTCCCTTTTGTTTTTGTCCGGGGTGGGGGGGCTCATGCTCTGTGGTGCATGTGTGCTCAGAGATCATCTTTCAGGGTTGGTGACAACTTCCCACCTCTTTCCCTTACTGAAGTGTACAAATTTATCACTAAGCCAAGCAGCTTACACTTGTGCTGATAAACACCAACTTGGGTTCCTAGATAAACGTGTCCAAATCTCCAGCTCTACCTGGTAGGGCTACTCCTTGGCTGAGACTGAATAAAAGCTGTGAACCGTGATGTGTGTGTCCTTACAGATCCAGCCTGACTGTCTGCCGGGGGCATCTCTTGTAGAGAGAGATGCCTGGTTTTGTTACCAGTTTTCATCAGAACCTTTAGGGAACAGTTGCCTTTTACTTTTGTTTATAGGCCAGATATCACTCGATTCTGAAACTGTTGTGAGAAGACAAGTTG
This sequence comes from Mus pahari, assembly GCF_900095145.1. Classification (NCBI taxonomy): domain Eukaryota; kingdom Metazoa; phylum Chordata; class Mammalia; order Rodentia; family Muridae; genus Mus; species Mus pahari. The sequence continues at coordinate 1,714,273 of NC_034596.1, read as the reverse complement.
AGAAACCAAGTCAAGTGGTCAGCCCACAAGGGAAGAACAGCTTATCTTTATTATTTGTTTGTTTGCTTTTCTTTTCTTTTTACTTGTTTTTTCCAGACAGGGTTTCTCTGTGTAGCCCAGGCTGTACTGGAACTCACTCTGTATCAGTCTGGTTGTCATAGAGATCCACCTGCCTCTGCTTCCTGAGTGCAGGGATTACAGGGGCTAGGGTGTCCTCAAAGTCCTAAATAGAAAGGCATATGCCACCGTGCCTGGCCTGCTTTTGTGATTTTTGTTAGTCTGTTTTGGTTATTTGAAGCAAGGTTTCTCTGTGTATCCCTTGCTGTCATGGAGCTCTCTCTGGAGACCAGGCTGGCATTGAACTCACAGAGATCCACCTACCTTTGCCTCTCACGTGCTGGGATTAAAGGCTTGAGTCACTGTGGGGCACATAGGTTGTACTACCAGATCAAACCCCAGAACCCCCAGGGATCCGAGGCAGTAGGGGTGGAGCTGCCTTCTCCCAGTCTCTCATGCCTGCTCTGGAACAAGTAACCATGACCACCAACTGAGAGGGCCTTGGGAACTCAGTCATGTATCACAGCACCTTGAGTTCTTCTCCATATTAGTGAAGGCTCTAGATAGCCAACGACTTTCTTGAATATTCTCACACCCTTACCCCAAAAGGTATATAATCCCTGGTTCACCCCGGGAAAAAAGTGTATGCATCCGCATCCACTCCCGATAAAGCAATATGAACAAGCAAGGATTGTCTCAGAGAGCTGCTTCATTAATGATCACCATGGGAAAAGTGTTTGCCTAAATGAGCCGCCGTGACATCATGACTCCAGAAGAAGAGCCTTTCTCTCCAGCACCCTCTCCCAACTGGACCAAATCCTGCTCATCCCCGGTCCCCTTCCTGCCTGGTATGCAGACTCACCTGAGCAGAAATGAGGACCTCAGCTCTTGTTCCTGACTTCCCCTCCAGGCAGTATACCTGCAACACCCTGGTACCCAGAGAGGAGGCCAGGAACCACAGCACTCATCCCAGACCCCACTCTCCCCTTCAGGTCTGGAGAGCAGCAGCAGCACACTGCCCCCTGAAGGGAAACACAAGGTATGGACTCATTCCAGACCTTGCCTCTGGCCTTCTCTGGGCCAGCATTCTGTGAATACTGGTGATGCCCTAACACCCCTGGTAGAGAGGCAGGACTTGGTACCACACACAGCCACAACCCCTGGTCTGGGCCAGAGTGGGAGGACACAGAGTACATGTGGGGAATTGGGGAGAGAGAGCACATGAGTGCATACAAGACAGGGGTTTTAAAGATATAGTTATTCATTTTAGGTGTATGCATACTCTATCTGCATGTACACCTGCATGCCAGAAGAGGGCATGAGATCCCATTACAGATGGTTGGGAGCCAGCATGTGGTTGCTGGGAATCGANCTCAAGACCTCTGAAAGAGCAGCCAGTGCTCTTAATGGCTGAGACATCTCTCCAGCCCACAAGACAGGCTTTTAATGAAAACGCTCCAGCTGGGCTATGGAGAGACACCTCAGGGACTCAGAGGATTTTCTGCCTGTCTTGTTTATGTGTTTCTATTGCTGTGGTGAAACACCATGACCAGGAGCAACTTGGGGAGGGAGGGTTTAATTAGCTTACACGTCCATATTACTGGTCATCCTTGAAAGAAATCAGGGTAGGAATCTGAAGACAGGAGCTGACACAAAGGCCATCGAGGAGTCCTGTTTACTAGCGTGGTCCTCGTGACTTAGTCTGACTGCTTTCTCATAGAACCCAGGGTCACCAGACCAAGGAAATTCCCACCCACAGTGTGCTGAGCCCTCCCACATTGATCACTAATTACAATGCCCTAGAGACTTGTCTACAGTGAATCTTATGGAGATATTTTCTCAGCTGAGGTTCCCTCCTCTCAGATGGCTATGACTGTGTCAAATTGACTTAAAATTAGCCACACACTGCCCTTGCAAAGAGGGCCTGAGTTTAGTTCCTAGCACCCACAGTGGGCAACTCACAACCTGCTGTAACATCAATTCCAAGGAACCTTTTGCCCTACACCAGTACCTGCACTTACAGTTCAAACCCACATAGAGACACACAATTAAACATAATAACCTTTGTAAATAAATAAAAATACTGAGTGTTAATGGCATTGATCCATTTATTTATTTACTTCATTTTTATGAAAGAGCTGTAGTTTATTAGAAGACACTTGACCTAGGCCTTGAGAATGAAGGTTAAGAGAAAGAGAGAGACTCAGGAGAAAGGAACAGGGTCTCATGCAGATGAAGCTGGCCTTGAACTCCTTAGGTAGCTGAAGATGACTTTGAACTTTAGATCTTCCAGCTGCCATAGCCTGACTTCAGTGGTTCCAAGAATACACCACAGCTCCTTGTTTATGAGGATCTGGAGATCCATCCCAGCGCTTAGCATCCTTACAACTGGGCTATGTCCCCAGCCCAGGCTTTCGTCCACATTTGAGGAAGGACAGACCCCTTCCCACTAATCTCCATCGCAAGCCCTACTATGCAGTACGGCTATACTGGGGGTTAAGGATCATAGACTTTGGAGGTTGAGTTCAATTCATAGGAGTGATGGCATCTGACCTTTCACATCCCAGGATTAGAAATGTGCACTTGACCACCCCAACTAAGCCAGTACCGCTGACAAATGCAATGTCAAAGAGTTTATTGTATCAGGGCAACATGTCTGGCATTGTTTCATCTTCACATTCTTAGAGAGCCTGTCCCATGCAGGTGGGACAGTGTGATGCTCTCTTACTATTTAATTTACTATCGTGGACACTGATGGAGCAGGGCTGAAGCAGAATCCAGAGTAAAGCTGCTGTCACTCACCAAAAGCCACAGCCGAAGCCATGAAGCCTAACTCCCATGGGCTGGACCAGTACCAGCTGGAATTAGAAAGCGCATCCGAGGACTGGGGAGAAGCACCTGGCATGTTCTCACGTGTCTGCTGCCTGCATCCTCTAGGAAGCCTACTGGGAGCGGTATGCAGAATCTGCCCTACTGTGTTCATCTCCTGGAGAGCGGATGGAAGCACAGGACTGAGACAGTTTTCAGAGATCCTTCTCCAAAAGCAAGTCACCGGGCTGTGGCTACTCCTGCCTCCAGGTGGCGCTAGGTCAGCGGTGAGAACCAAGCCCATCATGGCCTGAGCCCTTCAGGACCAGCTCTCCAAGAGCCCTGGTGTCTTCCCTGCTGCCTGCAGGAATGTTCGTACAAGATGCTGGGATGCTAGCAATGGCCCCTGCACTGCTGGCTCGGGAACCACACTCCATCCATTGTCTCCCCCCCGCCCCCCTTCTCGTTTACTGGGCCTTTGTATTTTTGTGACTTTTCTTCCTTGCTCCTTGTTCCTCCTCCTCCTTCCTCTTCCTCTTCTCCCTCCTCCTCCTCCTCTCCTCCTTTTTCTGTGGGGAAGAGACTACTAAGCTGTCCTGAAACACACTCTGTAGCCCAAGCTGGCCCCAAAATTGAAGTGATAGTCTCCTTGCTCTTTTCTCTTCCTTCCTGCCTATCTCCCTTCCTTCATTTTTTTAAAGCAGAGCCTCATTCTTAGCCTAGGCTATCCCGAAACTTGAGGTGATCCTGTTTTAGCCTCCCAAGTGTCTCCTCCTCTCTGTCTCTCTCTGCTGCTCAACCCGTGTGTGTGTGTGTGTGTGTGTGTGTGTGTGTGCCTGTGTATACTGGGAATCACACTCACACTCAGGGCCTCACACACTCCAAGCAAACATTGTCACACTGCCCTGTCTCCTCAGCCGGTGACACTGTTCTTCACTGGGTAGCACCTCCACTGAGGATGTGTCTCTGAGGTAGAAGGTCTGAGAGGCTGCAGGTTCACATGACTAGGACTCTGCAGCTCTCCCGAGGACTGGGCACTCACAGAGGAGGAGCCTTTTGAAGACGGTCAGGGCAGCTGACTCTGAGAACATACTTAGGCACACAATCTCTTTCCACGCAGCCACAGTGTGGTTTTAAGATCTTTCTCCCTACACCCTGTCCTTCAAGTCAGCGGATCCTGTCAGGCTTGGCAAAGTCTGAGCAACAACTTTCTCCTTTCCTGACGGGTGAGTTCCTGTAGAGAAAGGATACGTTCACGTGTGCTCAGGTCTTTTGTAGCATCCTTGTGGTAATGTAAATCTAGCCTCAGGCCTGGCCAGATTTAACCCTCTAAGTCTCTGAATGGATGCTTCTGGAAGAAGGCCTGAGACAGAGAACATCATGCTGAAAGCTAAGAGAACTTGTCTCTCATCCTACGGGCATCTCTAAACTGTTTGCTGGATTTGACATTGTACTGTAAACTCAACACTTTGAAGGCTGAAGCTAAAGGACTTCTGCGTGTTCAAGGCCAGCCTGGGCTATGCAACAAGTTTCCGTCCATACAAGACCATACAGCACAATGTTATCACAAACAGAACAAAACAAAACTCAATGGTCACGTTATTTCATCTCCCTACGTTGCAGTTCCCTGCATCTGAAACAAGCAGTTTTGCAGAAGGTTTCCTGGAGCTTCGCTGGCCAACCGGCCTAGGCTCATCAGCAAGCCCAGCTCTCAGCGAGACTCAGTCTAAAAAAGCCTGTGGGGAAGTGACGTGATTATACTTTGGTTAATTTTTTAAAAAATGATGTGGACAGCACCCTGAAGAAAGACATTTGAATACCTCTTGCCTCCTTGCTACACAGGTACACCCACACCCAAACACACACATGCACACACAGAAACAGAAACAGACACACACACATGCACACACAGACACACACATACACATCCAAACACACACATGCACACACAGAAACACACCCACACCCAAATACACATATGCACACACAGAAACAGAAACAGACACAGACATACACACATACACATCCAAACACACACATACACACACCCACACCCAAACACATACATGCAGACACAGACACATACACACACACACACACACACATCCAAATACACACATGCACATACAGAATCAAACACACACATATACACACAGAAATGGACACAGGCACATACACACACATACATACATCCAAACACACACATGCATACACAGAAACAAACATACACAAACACACACATGCACAAACATACACAAACACACACATGCACACAGACAAGCACACACAAACACATACAGAAACAGACACATGCACACACAGAAACAGACACAGATATACAGACACATGCACACACAGAAACAAACACAGACGTACCCAACCACCCAACTACACACATGCACACACACACACACACACACACACACACACACACAGGATCTCTTTTCGTTATGGTTGTTTTGGAGAATAAATAAGATGCTCATATAAAGTGCAGACCACAGTGCAGGACAGAGAGTGAGCTAGGGACATGCTATAAGGATACTAGTCAGGCTGTGGTCCTGCCAATCAAAGAGGGATACAGGCTGGTGGTGGGCGGGGTTAAAGTCCAGACAAGTGAAGTACAGAACCCTGAAGATGGCATCGTTCTCCTGGAAGTGTGAGAGGAAGGCACCAGAGCATGGAAAGGCAGAAGCTGAAATTGGAAACATGTTTGAGGAGTTAAGAGTAGTGCCCTTGTGTGTGCTTCAGAGGAAGGAAGAAAGGCTGTAGTGAGATGCATGCCAACAGTCTCTGGCACAAGGGCCGGAGATCCAGAGCCCCAGACTATGGACTTTAACCCCAAACTCTGTCAGGTGTCAGGGTCAGTCCCTTCCTAACCCATCTTCTTGCCTTCTAAGCATGGGCCACTCCCAGCATGCAGTGCCCCCACCCCTCGGCTGGGATGGGAGGCAGGCGGAGGCTTTTTGCGGGGGCTGTGCTGGGTGGGCAGTTTTCCCAGAGCAAGGAGTGAAGTAGGACTGAGTTGGCGCCAGCTCCTTCAGATACAGACATTGCTGGCTGGATGGCCACCCTGTCAGGGCGAGCTTGAGCCCAAGGCTCCCTTGGGTACTGTGTCCCTGCTCTAGGGCCTACCTCATGATAGCGGCATGTCACAGGAGGCCACAGAGGCACCAGCAATGCCAGGAGAAGGACATGGTCATAATAAGGCCAAGGCACGGTGGCTTCTAGGCACCGACCGTAAGAGGAGCCGCATCAACAAGACAAGACAGGACCTGCGGGACGACACTAGCAACCACAGACTCAGCAGGGCCACCTCTGCCCCTCGAGGGGCCAGAGCTAGGGGAACAGCTCATGGCAGGGTAAGGACACTGAGAGGAGGGAGCTGGGGAAGGCAGGGTTTGGAGGGCAGTGACATGCCACCTCTGAAGGAAGAGCCTCCATCAGTGGAGGCGCAGGACAGCTTAGAGCTTCATCAGAGCGAAGCTCAGAGAGTTGATGGAACTGATTTCTACTGAGGAAACTAGGACCAGAGGAGATCTGTGACTGCCTGATGTCCCTGAGCAGCCGCCAGTGGCAGGCAGCCTGGCACCTAGACTGAGGTTCTTGGTTTGTTTTTATGTATTTTTGTATGTATGTATGTATTTTTGAGCTAGAGCCTCACATAGCCCACGCTGGCCTCAAACTTTTCCTGTACCTTAGAACTTGGAACTTCTGATCTTCTGCCTCCACATTCCAAGAGCTAAGAGTACGTGCTACCACACCCGTTTATCCAGTGATGGATGGGGATCGAACACTGGGCCTCTCATATGCTAGGCAAACATTCTACCAATTTAGCTAAATCTGTAGCCCAGGACTGTGGGTTTTGAATCTTGGTGCAGAGCCCTTCCCTGTTTACCATGGCAATCTCTTACTCTTAGGACCTAGGTGGGTCAAGGGTCAGCCCTAATAGCAAGGGCATGGCTCTATGCTTCCTGTGGCACCCGGGGTACCCTGATAAGCAGGATCCACACTCCCATGGGAGTGGAACAGACGATAATGCAATAATAGAAAGAAACTGAGCCAAGTGTTGCCACCTTCTAGTCCTCTGTCCCAGCCTAGGCCTCCTTCATTTGTATTATGAGACATGGCTTAGACGCAGTGAGGCCCATTAGTGCCAGCAGAGGACATGACACTAATGGGCCCATGGAAGTTAGGGTCAACCGGGTATGGTGGTATGTCCCTACAATCCCAGCACTTAGGAGGGGGAAGCAGTTGGATCCCAAGTTCAAGGTCATCCTGGGCTACACATGGATTTCAGGTCTAGTCTAGGCTACATGAAGCTCTATTCCAACAACAGCAACAATAACAAGAAGCCAGGATTAGGTGGGAATCTGGGTCGGATGCACTCATGGGTCCTCTCTGCAGAATGAGGCCAGCCCAGAGAATGCTGCACGGGAACGCACTCGGGTGAAGACGCTTCGTCAGGCCTTTCTGGCCCTGCAGGCTGCTCTGCCTGCCGTGCCACCCGACACCAAGCTTTCCAAGTTGGATGTGCTTGTGCTGGCCACAAGCTACATCGCCCACCTCACCCAGACCCTCGGCCATGAGCTGCCTGGCCCTGCCTGGCCTCCCTTCCTGCGAGGACTCCGTTACTTGCACCCGCTAAAGGTAGGTCACTGACCTAGGAACTCAGTCAGGAACCTTGGGAGGAGAATGGGAATTGGGGTCATTTTCTTGTGGCTCTCTCAGGAGGAGGACGGAGGCTGGCTCTTGGGGTGGAGCAGTGACTGGGAGCAGTTGCACTGGGAATGTGCTTGCTGCGGGAGGAGGAAAAGACTGAGAAGAGAAAGAAACCGAGCCAAGTGTTGCCACCTTCTAGTCCTCTATCCCAGCCTAGGCCTCCTTCATTTGTATTATGAGGCATGGCTTAGACGCAGGAGAAGAGAGGAGTGCAGGGCCATGGGTGTGGGGAAGAAGGAGTGGAGAAAACCCGAGTCCCTCCAGAGTTCCAGGGCTCTGGGAGGGCGGACACGGAAGACTGCCACATGCTTTCCACGAGGACCTAGGTGGGTGTCTGGCTGTGTGGGTGTCATGCTGGATACCGTGGAGGAGCTGAGAACAAGTGGGGGCCCCCGGGTAGCTCGGTCAGCTCTGGGGCCAAAGGGAGGAGAGGGCAGGGGGATAGAGGACGCTGGGTGGTTCCCACACCTCGAGAATCCTTGGTCTGGTCCGTGGCTGGAGCACAGGAAGGCCTTCTGGCAGGAGGTTAGATGTGGCTCATTAGGAGAAAGCCCATCCCATTGTTCAAGCGCAGCAGGCCTTGATGAGCAGAGACAGTCTATGGTTTTAGAGCTTTATTGTAGAAAGGCAGGGGGGAAGAGAGAAGGTAGAAAGAGAGAGGCTGGCCATGATCATGTGGAGAGAAGGGGAAAGGGAGAGAGAGAGAAGGAGGACTAGAGAGTGAGAAAGGTGGCTTAAAGAGAGCAAGGAGGGGCCAAGCAGCCCCTCTTATAGTGGGCTGGGCTATCAGGTAACTGTAGGGAGGAGCATACCTGGCTACAGTCAGGTAACTGTGGGGGTGGAGTCTAGCCAGAATGCCAGAAGCTTGGGGCATTGTCTGCTTGACTGTTAGTCACAGAATTATGGAGTTGGGGGCTCTGTGGTGTCAGGCACCTGTCTCTGGGAACGTGGCTTGCTTTTCTGTCCCTTGTAGAGTTCTCTACTGGGTCACTGAAATGAGCCCCATTCAACCAAAATAGGTTACCTATCTAGCACAGTCCCACAGGCCCAGAACCCAGAGTCATCTGCCCCCTAACAGCTTCACCACATTGTGTAGCGTCTGCCTTACTTGTCTCTGGACTACAGTTATGGCAGAGGTCCGCTCTCTGGGAGAGCAGCCGCTAAGCCCATTAGTGCAGAAGCCATCGGTCAGGATAGAAGAGCTTCCAGCACGCACCATGCCAAACTTTTACCTGGTTTTCTGGAACCTCAGCTTGAGAATGTGCAAGACAGAACAAGCAAGGAGTCAGCCATCTCTTTTGGAGTACAAAATGAATGAAGAAAGGATAATTAACAATAATCATGGATGAAAGGAAAGTCAACAGTAATCACTCAGTAGTAACAGCCGTTGTGATTGGACGCTAAGGACAAGCCAGAGGCGGAGCTGAGCACGTTAGAGTATTCTTGCCTCTTGACTGCAAGAGCCAAAGGAAGATTACCAGTGAGGAGATGGGACGCTGGGGAGGACAAGTGGCCGGATGCAGTTTGAGCCTGGGCTTCTGACTGCAGACCCCTGCCTCTCAGCTCCCCTGCCCTCAGCAAGTGGCTCCCTCACAGGGACTTGTGTAAAGAGTATGCTGTGGGCCAGGTGGACCATACAGGAAACCAAGGCAGAGGGATTGCCAATTCCAAGTGGCTCTAGCAATTTAGCAAGACTGTATTAATATGAAAAAAAAAAAAAAAGCCATATGGGAAGCACTCAGGAGGCAGAGTCAGGCAGATCTCAGTGAGTTCAAGGCCAGCCCTGTCTACAAAGGGAGTTACAGAATAGCTAGGGATACACAGAGACACAACAACAAACCAAATAAACAAAAATAAGTAAACACAAAGGATTGGGCTGTGTTATAAAGGGAAGGAGACCTTGCCTTCTAAAGGGGTAACTTTTTTTTTCAAAGGCAAGATGTCACATGTTCCAAGCTGGCCTCAGACTCATGTGTAGCTTATGACGACCTTGACCCTCTGTCCCTCCCTTCTTCACCTTCCAGAATTCAGGCCTGCCTGCCACACTTGGTTAACCCTGTGCTGGGGATTGGACCCAGGGCTTTGTGCCTTCTGGTCAGCACCCACCAGTCCAGCCGCTTCTCTAGCCCTCAACCTGATTTTTGTGATGGATACTTTTCATTGTCTCTTTCTCTTACATATTGTTCTCTTGAAAAAAAATATTTTCCCCTAGAGAATATAGATGAAATGCAAACCTCTGAGATTAAATGGGGTAGGTCTAAAATGCTAAAGCTAGCCCTGGGCACAGGGCCATGGGTAAGAGAGCAAGGTCCTTATCTGTAAAATGGGGATCAATGTAAAATGAAGCCCTTGCGAACAGTAGATGAACAATAAATATATTGTTGAGAGGGCAGAGGAGAGGAGGGGAGGGGAGCTGAGCCCCAAGTGGGTAGGGAATGACAGAGAGGAAGATGAATTCTGAGCACAGTTATCCTTGTAGTTTTTCATCTATCTGTCTGTCTATCTCTATTTTTTTATCCATTAGTCCATCCATTTCCTTTCCTTCCTTCCTTCTTTCATTTCTTTCTTCCTTTCTTTCTATTTGAGACAAGGTTTCTCTGTGTGGGTTTCTCTCTGTGTGTAGCCCTGGCCGTCCTGGAACTAGACCTGTAGACCAGACTGGTTTCAAACTCACATAGCTTTGCCTGCCTCTGCCTTGCTGAGTGTTGGGATTAAAGGTGTGCATGTGCCACTGCCACTACCTGGCTATTCTTGCATTTTCCAAGACCACCCTTGCTTCTGGTGGGAAGAACTTGAACTCCTGGCAGGCTGTGAGCTGAAGAACCCCATCCTGCCCCTTCTCCATCTCTCACACTCCCTCACCCAGGGCACCTGTGTACCTCCCCCACACGCCAAACAAGTTGTGCTCTTCTTAAAGCCTTCTCTGCCTCTAGTGGGCTCTGCCTATGGCTCTGTCTGGCAGTTGGAAGATCATTTAAGATTGTGATATTTGGGGACATGTCAAGCACGGGACACCAGGGAAGGCCAGCCTTAAGGTCTTAATGGTTCTTTCTGGTCTACACAGGACCACAACAGGTGTGTTAATCATCTCCCCCTTCTATCTTTTCAGAAGTGGCCCATGCGATCTCGTCTCTATGCAGGAGGTTTGGGATGCTCTGGCCTCCATTCTACCACAGCTATTCCTACCAGCCAAAGATGCAGGGATGCAGAGCTGGGGTCTCAAGACTCTGTAGCTGCAGACAGACTCCTCACCTCTCCAGTCTCTCCAGCTCTTGGTAACAAATGACCACCATGATCATCCTATTCTCTTAGACGGTGACTCTGCTTAAAGACCTGGATTTTCTGCCTGCGCTACTTGTCTTCCCCTTGACTCCCAGCCTTTGGATTTGTCGAAGGCTCAAGCTTCAAGTTCAGGCTTGGCTTCTGGCAGGCAGAAGAAGCAGTAATGACATCAGTGATAAAGAGTTCCCAGGAAACCCAGGATGGAGTTCATTCACCGTTGGCTCTTCTATGATAGCGACAGGAAGTGAAAGAGAAACCGAGTTTGACATGATTCAGTCAAGTTAGGGAATCACATTCCCCTCCCCTAGGGCTCTTCAAGACAAGAAGGCAGGAAGACAGAAGTTGCTCTGCCAATCTAGTGTGGGGTTAGGTCAGCAGTAGTCCCTGGTGCTCACAGGCATACCAGGGTGCCTGAGGGCTTTTGGTAGCAGTAAGTATGAACACATCTGGGGTCAGGTCACAAAACCAGAGAGGAAGCTAAGAATGGAGTATGATTTCTTTTTGAAATTTCACTACGAGAGGTTTATCCAACATAGAGTTTAGAGTCCTCCTCTCTGGAACATGATCTCTTCAGTGGTCGCTTGTCACCGCCTTCCTGCACCAGGGCCCTGCTGCCTTTCACATATCAGCAGATGAAGCCCCCAGACGTACATGGCTTACAATCCAGGGAAATTTAGTTAGTCCAAGCTATCTAGGGCCAGATCATTTTATCCCACAAGCAGCTCTGCCTTTGTTCAAAGAGGCAGCCACTCACAGCCCCCCTGCCTGTAAAGGACAGCAATACTCCTGGCTTTATCTCCTTGAGTGGCCCAAGACAAAGCAGGCGCATCACTCTCCTGGGGTGATAAGCAGTATCCGCTCTCTCTGGTATGTTAGAAACCTCACCTCAAAGTAATATAAGACAAGGTGGGGCCGGCCATGGTGGCACACGCCTTTAATCCCAGCACTTGGGAGGCAGAGGCAGGAGGATTTTTTAGTTCAAGGCCAGCCTGGTCTACAAAGTGAGTTCCAGGACAGCCAGGGCTACACAGAGAAACCCTGTCTCGAAACAACAACAACAACAACAAAAAAAAAAGACAAGGTGGGCTTCAGCATGATTCCTGTACCATCAGCGATGGGGGCTTCATTGATTTTTGTATAATATGTGCATTTCTAAATTGACCTCCCAGGGCCAACTTCTCTCCACAAGCATTGACATCCCAGGTTTGCACCAAAACCTGGTACAAGGTGCCAAAAGTTTTCTAGAGCTTTGGTGGCATTTGTCCTTGACCCTGAAGAAATAACTGGAGACCAAGCATACACTGAGGTGGGCTTTGCAAGTCAGGTATAGTTTCAGGTTAACCCCTGGGGTCTAAACATAGCAGGAACATCCTGCCTCTCAAATATCAGCAAGGAGGCCAACTCGAGTCCCAGCAGGGTGCTCATGAGTTGAGTGGAGGCTCTAACAGGCTGGGAGGGACTGGGCCTGCTCCTCCATAGGGATGACCCCCTAAGGCATCCAGGAAAGGGGGATTGATGGGGTGACTCAGCAAGCTGGGGTGGAAACAGAAGACAGAACGTCCCAGCCTCAGCAGCATGGGCTGTGGGAGAGCAGCTGGGCTGTGGCTGGGAGCCATGGCAGACAGCCTCAGCCAAGGCCAAACCCATAAATCTGCCTGGCCCCACATTTCTCCTAGGGGACCCTGAGAACTTGTACAGAGCTAATCCAGCAGCTGGACGGGGCTTGGGGGGGGGGGGCAGCGACCAGGTGTGGGAAAGCAGATTTATCACAAGACCATAAAAGCCCAGCCTGGGTGTTGTATCTCTGGTTGAGTTGGGGGGTGGTAAAAAGGAGCGGGCATGATTTCTTCCCAGTCAGTGGCATGCGATCTGTGTCTGGGCAGGCTGGGGACTGGCTTTGGGTACCGCTGGGAATCAGTTCATAGCTTAAAGCATCTCCCCGCAACTAAGGAGACTTTGATCTGGAGCTTGAAGTGTCCACCCTGTCCAGACTCAAGCCTTTGCCTCCTTCCACAAACCCTAAAGGGCTGACCACATAACACCACCCCGGTGGAGAATCTGAGGAGGGAAAGGAGGGTGAAGTTGGCAGAGGGTCGGGTAAAGAAAAAGTCCCACCAGGAAGAGTTTGTTTTGTTTTTGTTGTGATATGATTTTGTTTTCTTGACGTGGCTCACTGTGTGGCCCAGGCTGGCTTTGAACTTGAAACCCTTCTTCCTCAGCAAGGATTATGGGTTCACAGGCCTATACCACTCTGCCCAATTAGTACAAATTTGGAAGTCTGTTCCCAGAGAATCTGTTTTTCCCATTGACTAGGACAGTCACCCGGTCCCGTCATCCTGAGGAGGCAGAGAGGAGGGGACCAAAGGTACACCCAGGGCATGACTGGGACCTCACCCTCCCTGACCAGCAAGAGGCTTCCCTTGAGAAACACCTTGTTGGAGACTGGGGTCTCTAAGCCAAGCTGAACCAGGAATGAACCCCTTTGTTTCCCCAGCAGAGGAAGAAGAGCACCTGCTGACTGGGAGTTCTGTGGTCACCTGTGGTGGGGCCACAGTGGATAAGAGCGGTTGGAGGGAGTAGAAGGGGCTGAAATCTGTCCCCACCAATAGCTATTGTTCCCGAGGCACAAGCATGATAAGGAAGAGTATGCAAAAGTTAAGGAGCACAGCCAGCCAGTGGTGTGTGTGTGACCTGGTCCTGGAGTCAGAGGGGTGGCCCCTGTGACCCTAGTCCAGTTTTCTTCCCATCCCTCTCAGGGTGAGGTGCAGGTAGAGTGGAGTGGGAGATTTCCCTGATGCCTCCCTCCAGTGGCTAACCTTGGCTGTCAACTTCTTTGGACTGAGAGATGAAGAGGGGTTAGTAAAGTGGGGCTCTGGCTTGGCTTGGGAAGACTTTCACCTCCTGAATGGCTTAGCCCATGGATGGAGAAGCTGGGCATGGTGGTGCACGCCTTTAATCCTAGCACTCAGGAGACAGAGGCAGGAGGATCTTTGTGAGTTGGAGACCAGCCAGGCCTACCAGTGAGACACTATCAAAAACAAAATTAGACTAATGGGTGGTGGTGGAATTGTGGACAGGCTGGGGCTGTGTGTTTGGGGCCGTGTATTGTCCCCTGACATGACATGACATGACAAGGCATGACATGGCATGAGAAAAAGAGTCGTCCTTTCCACATACTCCTGATACCATGATGTTCTGCACAAAACCATGACACCAAGAAGCCATGGACCGTCTCTGAGACTTTGGATCAAACACTTGACATTGTTTCTATCCAGAATTTGGTCACAGCAATGTGGACTCTAACAAAGAGTAAGAAGATCAAGATGTTTTCTAAGAAATAATCCCTTTTTCTCCTGGGAAGATCTTGGCTAGGCTGAATTAGATAAAATCAGCCTTTCCCTTTTGTAATACTAGCCCTGGAAGCTTATTCAGTTCTAGATCAAGGGTGGGCAAACCAGGGCCAGTGGAGCAAATCCAGCCTTTACTTGTTTGTATGAATAAAGTTTTATTGGGAGAGCCCTGTACTTGCTGACATTATTACCTTTGCTTTTCTCACATGGAGGGATCAGAACTGAGACAGATGCTGAAAGTCCTAGATGTTGGTTATCTAGATGGCCTAGAACAGTTCTGATCCCTACTCTGCCCAAACATAATTAAAAAAACAGCTGGGAATCCTGGGTAATCTAAATGGCCAAAACTATTTTCATAAGATAAGAATTCAAAATGCCATAGACCCCATTTCTCTCTTCCCTCCCATCTGTTTCTTCTCTTCCTTTATTTATATCTTTTACATTTGTGCTTGTGCATGCCATGGCACACACCTGGAGGTCAGAGGTCAACTTGTGAGAGTTAGTTCTCCTTCCACCAGATTGGCTCCAGAGATTGAACTCAGGCGAGCTTGATGACAAGAGTCTTTACCCCCTGTGCCAGCTCACCAGCTAGCTTCTTTATTGTTGTTGAAACAGACATTCCCTGACTAACCTCTTGAGGTTTTTGAGTTCAGCAGAGGCCTTGGCCTTATCTATTAGCACATATAGCTAAAGTTATTCTTAAAATTAATGGTGTGTGTGTGTCTGTGTGTGTGTCTGTGTGTGTCTGTGTGTCTGTGTGTCTGTCTGCCTGTCTGTCTGTCTCTGTGTGTGTGTGTGCGTGTGTGTGCGCGTGCGTGCGTGCGTGTGTGTGTGTGTNCCTGTCTGTCTGTCTCTGTGTGTGTGTGTGCGTGTGTGTGCGCGTGCGTGCGTGCGTGTGTGTGTGTGTCTGTGTGTGTGTCTGTGTGTGTCTGTGTGTCTGTCTGCCTGTCTGTCTGTCTCTGTGTGTGTGTGTGCATGCGTGTGTGTGTGTGTGTGTCTGTGTGTGTCTGTGTGTGTCTGTGTGTCTGTCTGCCTGTCTGTCTGTCTCTCTGTGTGTGTGTGCGTGCATGTGTGTGTGTGTGTGTGTGTGTGTGTGTGTGTGTGTGTGAAGCTCACCAAACAGGCTATACCGGCTGCCCCCCAAGTTCCTAGGGTCTCCCTCTCTAGCACTGGCTTTACAGGTATGTACTACCACACAGTTGGCCTTTATTACATGGGTTCTGGGGTGTTGAACTCAGGTCTTTACACTTGTAATGCAAGTGCTTTACAGGGTGTGCTAACTCTTTAGCTCTCTCTCTCTTTCTTTTTATGTTTTTCTAAGATGGAAGTCTCAAGTACCCAGGCTGGCCTTCAAATCACTATGTAGCTAAAGATTGCCTTAAACTCTGGATCTTCCTCCTTACACCGTCTTCTTTGTCACCGTGCTCAGGTTAATTCATGTTTTCAATTTTTTACATCTGTGTGAATGTTTCTCAGGGTGGTGTAGGTGTGCATATTAGTGTGTATATGAGCATGCACATGAGAGTGTGACCACATATTACCAACATGCATGTGAAGGCAAGACATTGATATCAGGTGTCTCAGTTATTCTGCATCTTATTTATTACATTTTAAATTTTATGTGTTTTCTCCCATGTGTATCTGTGCAACCTGTGTATACAGTGTCTGCAATGGTCAGCAGTCAGAGCAGCACATGTGTGTGTAGTCTCTACAGAGGTCAGAGGTCAGAGCAGCACATGTGTGTACAGTGTCTGCAGAGGTCAGAGCAGCACATGTGTGTACAGTGTCTGCAGAGGTCAGAGCAGCACATGTGTGTGTAGTCTCTACAGAGGTCAGAGGTCAGAGCAGCACATGTGTGTACGTGTTTGCAGAGGTCAGAGCAGCCACATGTGTGTACGTGTCTGCAGAGGTCAGAGCAGCACATGTGTGTATGTGTCTGTAGAGGTCAGAGCAGCACGTGTGTGTACAGTGTCTGCAGAGGTCAGAGCAGCACGTGTGTGTACAGTGTCTGCAGAGGTCAGAGCAGCATTGGGTCTTTTGTAACTGGAGTTACAGACTGTTGTGAGCTTCCATGTGGGTGCTGGGAATCGAACCCAGCTCCTTTGGAAGAACAGTACTCTTAACTGCTGAGCTCCAGGAGACAAAGCCACTCATTGAACCTGAAGTTCAACAATTTGCCTATCCTGGCTGACTAGCAAGGGCTTTAGGCATCCACAGTTCCAGAAGAGCTCTGGCAGGGCTGCACCCCAGTGTATGAGCCTCGGTTGTCTCCTGCATCATCTCTGCTATACTGCTCTATCCCATTGGGGCATGCACCAACCATGAGAGACTCTACCTGAGTCTCTGCCAGGAGGGAGCCAGCCAGGCCTGCCTGGAGCAAGAAGCAAGGTGAGCACAGATGAATGGAACGCTGTCTCAAGGGAAGAGGAAAATTAATGGAGTGGTAGAGCCCGTATGGAGCATGCACGAAGCCCTAGCTTTATCCCCAGCATCAAGAAAAAGAAAACAGTGCATCATTCAAATTTTCTAAGCAATACAAAAATTACATAGCAAAACCCAGTGGTGGTGATGCATGCTGTATACTATAATCCTAGCACCCCTTCAGGAGACACACAACCAGCTGTAACTCCAGCTCCAAGAGATCCATCCAATTCCCTATGGCTTCCATGGGCACACACTGGCGCGCGCGCACACACACACACACACACACACACACCAAGAATTTTAAGAGTAACTTTAGCTAGATATGGTAAAAGACTGAGGCCAAAGCACTTCACTGAGTTTGAGACTTACACATGCCCGCTAATGTATGCACAAACATTTAAGGACCAAGGGCTGGAGATGTAGCTCACGTGATGTCCTGGGTTAAATCCACAACACTGCAAGGCCCAAAACTGTACATATGAGAGGGGGTGGGGCTAAGAGAGGCAGGGCCAGCTCTGGCCTCCACATCTGCACCATTCTACCTCTTGACAGCTTCAATGCTCCCTCTGACAAAGGCCAAAATGGTCGGTAAGCCCCTAAATCCAAGTGTGGCGACTCAGGACTGCACTTCTTCCTGAAGACGGAATTAAAACTTCCCACAGAGACAGACTGGCTTGAGGGCTTCCTCAGCTCCCTCAAGGTTGAGACTTGCTGCTCTCTTGAGGGTCTGGGTTCAGTTGGTAGAAGCCATGTATGGTGCACGACCATTTCTAACTCCAAGTCCAGAGGCATTGGTGTCCTCTTCTGACCTTCACAGGCAACCAGGCACTCATACAATACACAGGATGTGCTTGAAACACTTATGTACATAAAAGAAACCAACCTAAAACTTTAAAAACACCCATTCACATAAAGAAGGAAAACACAGAATAAATGGACTAGAAACTTAATCAAATAAATACTTAATAAAAAAATTTTCCAGTGGCAAATAATGCTTAATTTTGGCTAAGAGTGGTGGTGAACGCCTGCCAGCTCAGCACTTGGGAGAATAAGGAGTTCAAGGTCATCCTTAACTACAGATTGAGTTTGAGGCCAGCCTGGGCTACTTGAGACTGTGTCTCACAAATATAAGACAGTTCATTAGGCATGGTGCTGCCTTTAATCCCAGCACTAGAGAGGCAGAAGCAGACAAATCTTTCTGAGAGAGATAAATAATCTTAATTTTATTAGCATCTAGAAAAATGGAGATAGAAATCACCAGATAACAGAACATACCCACCAGAATTGCTAATATCTGTGTCTTGATTAGGGTTGCCATTGCTGTGATGAGACACCATGACCAAAAGCAACTTGGGAAGGAAAGGGTTTATTTCACTCACAGTTCCATAGAACAAGTTGTATTAGTCAGGGTTCTCTTTTCTTTTTTTAAATTTAAGATTATACATACACACACACACACACACACACACACACACACACATATATATATATATATATATATATATATATATATATATATATATATATAGTAACTGTATTTGTACAAACAAGAAGGGGCATCAGATCACATTACAGATGGTTGTGAGCCACCATGTGTTAGCTGGGAATTGAACTCAGGACCTCTGGAAGAGCAGTCAGTGCTCTTAACTGTTGAGCCATCTCTCCAGCCCCTAGTCAGGGTTCTCTAGAGTCACAGAACTTATGCAATTTATATATTAAGGGAATTTATTGTTATGACTTACTTACAGTCTGTATGTAGTCCAACTAACCCAATAATGGGCAGCTGTGGATGGGAAGTTGCTCAGCCCCTCAGGGCTAGTTGTTTCATTTGGTCTTCTGTAGAAGTAGGACGCAACAGATGTGCTGGCGAGTACGTGTGAAGAGTTGAAGAAGAGTGAGTCTTCCTTCTTCCGATGTATTTATGTAGGCTTCCAGAAGAAGGTGTGGCCCGGATTAAGGTGTGCCACCACGCCTGGATCTGGGAATTGCTTTGTCTCAAACTGACCTTGAACTCGGAGATCTCCTTGCCTTAGTCACCTAGGACTTCCTTGCCTGGGCCTAAGCTTTTCACAGCCACTATGCTTCAAGATCTCCATGTCGAGATCCAGATCAGGGACTTGTGTCTTCCAACCTCTAGATCTAGATCACAGGTGTGCCCTCCAATCTGGATTATAGTTCATTCCACATATAGTCAAGTTGTCAACCAGCAACAGCCACAACACAAGTAGTCCGTTATCAAAAGAAGTGAGGGCAGGAACTCAAACAGGGCAGGAACCTGAAGGCAGGAACCTGGAGTCAGGAACTGATGCAGGGACCATAGAGGGGTGCTGCTTCCTGGCTTGCTCCTCATGGCTTGCTCAGCCTGCTTTCTTATAGAATCCAGGACCACCAGCCCAGGGATGGTGCCATCTATGATGGAGTGGCCCTCTCCACGTAAATCACTAATTTTTAAAAATGCTCTACAGTATTGGCTGACTATATCATGATCTTACCGAGGCATTTTTTCAATCAAGGTTTCCTCCTCTTACATGACTATAGCTTGTGTCAGGTTGACATAAAATTAACCAGCATACTTGTATACATACAGTATAACTTGTGATTTCACAAGTTATTTTAAAATGTCTATAAAAAATGATCCTAATGGCATAATTTGTAACATCTCTGTGATGATTACTTCCAGTTGTCAACCCAAGACAATCTACAGTCATCTAGAAAGACAGTCTTAGTGAGGGACTATTTTGTGTTGGCCAGTAGGCACGTTTATAGGGAACTGCCTGTGTTTATTTTGAGACTGTTTTATTGTGTAGCCATGGATGGCCTGGGACTCAATCTATAGATCAGACTGGCCTTAAATTCACAGAGATCTGCCTGCCTCTGTCCCTGAGTTCTGGGATTAAAGGCATGTATATAATATTGTCTCAAGCTGATTGACATGAGAACCATCAGCCCACTATGGGAAGTGCTATTCCCTAGACAGAAATTGAATTGAGTACAAGCGAGCAGGCAAGTGAGCATTGCACATTCATTTCTCTCTGTTCTTGGCTGCTGGTGTGATGTGACTTGATATTTGAAGCCTGACTTCTTCATAACAGTGGACTGCAATCTGAAATTGTAAGATGAAGTAACCACCCCGCCCCCAC
The DNA here is from genome assembly GCF_900095145.1 of Mus pahari. NCBI lineage: Eukaryota > Metazoa > Chordata > Mammalia > Rodentia > Muridae > Mus > Mus pahari. The sequence goes on along the minus strand of NC_034596.1, from coordinate 1,694,493 downwards.
CCCAAGTTGCCTTTCATCGGGGTACCCTATCTCAGCAACAGAAAGGAGACCTGGAAAAGCCCCAGTCTGGAAACTGTTGGTTTCCTGGTTTCCTGGGGCTATGAGATTCTGCAAATGCCTTTGTTGTTGCTTGGGAAGAGGTATTGATTCTAGCTCTGCAGCCCACTAGAGGTTTCAGATTTAACAACTGAGCATCAATTAGGCTTCGCCGATAGAGGGAGCTACAGGAAACCACAAGGCTGGAGGAGAAAATCAGACCTCCCCACGCTCCGGGTGGTGCTTAGAGGTTATCCCAGCAGAGGCGCTTGGCTCATGTTACCAGCTTTTTCTTGCTCTCAGAATCAATTCTTATTGCACTCCTTCAAGATTCTAGCACGATGGGTGTGATGGTAATTATAGCACTGGGAGTCTGACGCAGAAGGATGGTGAGCTAAGGGTCTGCCTATGTTCAATAGTGAGACACTGTCTCAAAATAAGTAGATCAACAGGGTTTGGGATGTAGCTCAGTTGGTAAACTGCTTGCCTACTCTATGTGAAGCCCTGGATTTGATTCTCCGGTACCACATCAACAAGGTATAACAGCACACACCTATAAGACCAGCACTCAGAAGGTAGAGGCAGGAGAATCAAAAAGTTACCTTGACTGTACAGTGAATTCAAGGCCGTGTAGGCTACGTGAAACCTGGCTCCAAAAATAAATAAATAGGGGCAATGAACTGGCCCCATAGATAAAGGCACTTGCTGCAAAATCACAGAGCCCCTCATAAAGATGAAGTTGTCCTCTGAGCTCCACATGTATGTTAGAGCTTGAATGTGCTGCCGTTGTACACACATCGTGCTTGCACACACTCAGACAATAAATTATAAGTAAGTAAATGTATACATCGATTAAAAACTAGTTATGTTTTTATGTTTCCAACGGGACTAAGTTCAACAACAGCTGTGTTGATGATATTCTATGGACATCTGACTGTTTCCCTGAACCAAGATTGTATTGAATAGCACCTCTTCTTTTTAAATTTGTTAATACTTTCCTTTTAAACAGGAAAACATACAGGGTGTAGTGTCATACACCTTCAAACCCTTGCACTCAGGAGACAGAGGCAGGAGAATCTCCATGAGTTCAAAGACACCTTTGGTTTACAAAGTCAGTTCCAGGACAGCCTGAATCACATAGTGAGACCTTTCTTGGCTGTAGTGAAGGTGTGGACACAAGCAGCTCTAGTTAATCGACTGTCTGAGTTGTGTTGGCATGGTTACAGAAACAAACCTGTGCCTCGGAGAGCAAAGCATCATGGGTATGATTTCTGGCATGAAGAGTATAGAGGAGTACCAGTCTGGATGTACACTGTGTGGTTGGGCACTTTCCCCTCTCACCTATGAAGATACATAAATAAAAATGGCATTTTTTTCAAGACAGGGTCTTACTATGAAGCTCTAGCTGTCTTGGAACTCAGTGTGTAGAGCAGGCTGGTCTCAAACTCACAGAAACCTGCCTGCCTCTGCCTCCCTCGAACTGGGATTAAGGGTGAGTGCCATTATGCTCGGCCCAGAAGTGGCTTCTTTCCTAAAGTCTTCACAACCCTTCTAGGTTGGTGAGGTTACTGAGAATGTCCAATACAACAGGCACCTTGCTGTTGCTATGGCCACCACTGCGTGGGTTTAATGTCTTTTTCTCAAAGGTTGACTCTTTAACCAGAGTGTGAGCATGTCTGTGGAGATTGTCCCAGCCAACTTGGGCAGCTTGCAAGGAAATTCATATTGTAAGATTACTTTAGAGGCTGGGAGAGAGGGTGACCTCATTTTCTTCACCCAGTTAATTACACCTCTCCAAATTTGCCATTCCAACCTGTGTCCAAATGAAGCAGAAGACAAACGGACAAACTGCTTACTTTAAAATCTATTTTTATCTACACTCAGAGTCGAACCGTTTTATTAAGATTCCCTGGAGGAATGAATCAGCCACAGTCACGGCAGTCCTTGGGTTGGGTTAGAGACGAGAGGCAGGGCAGAATGGATAGGTGTTTTTCTTACCTCACTTTAGATGGTTCCCTTTTACTACTCTAGGTGTATTCCATGAACCAGTCTTGATTTTGAAAAGGGGGGGGGGTGCTGGACAAATGGCCCAGTGGTAAAGAACACTGGCTGCTCTTCCAGAAGTCCTGGTTTAATTCCCATCACCCACATGGTAGCCCACAACTGTCTGTAACTCTAGTTCCAGGGGACCTGATGACCTCTTCCGACCTCCATAGGTACCAGGCACACATGTGCTAGCACAGACATACATGCAGGCAAAACACCCATCCACACAGAATAAAAGTAAAAATAAAATTTTAAGGTGGCACACACCTTCAGTCCCAGCACTTGGGAGGTAGAGGCAAGTAGGTCTTTGACTTCAAGGCCAGCCTGGTCTACAGAGAGACTTACAGGTCAGGAACCATGCCTCAAAAAACAAACAAAATTTTAATTAAAAATAAATGTAAGCCGGGCGATGGTGGCACATGCCTTTAATCCCAGCACTTGGAAGGCAGAGACAGGTGGATTTCTGAGTTTGAGGACAGCCTGGTCTACAGAGTGCGTTCCAGGACAGCCAGGACAGAGAAACCCTGTCTCAAAAAAAAAAAAAAGTAAAATGTAAGATCTACCAAGCTTCTTAAAGGCCCCCGGAACCTCATTGACACTGGTGACTGATCCCCAGAATTAGGGCGATTGTATGGGACTTGCTTCTTTATGGTCCTGGGTGTGAATATGAAGCTTGTGGTAGGGATGCCCTCCTGTCCCGGGAGTCTGGGACAAAGGCTACGATCTCAGAAGACATGCCCTTGGTCGGCCCCATTGGATCCTCTTGACGATGGAGCAGGACCTGCTCCACTGTTACACTGTGTCAGCTCAGCAACCATAGCCACAGAGGAGCTAGGCATGGTGGTGCACTCAGGTAGCAGTCAGGTGGATCTCTGTGAGTTCAAAACCAGCCTGGGTCTGCAGAGTAAGTCCCAGGCAAGCCAGCGTCACACAGAGAGACCCTGTGTTCATGGGGAAGTGGGGAGGAGTTGCAGGCTCGTCTGTCCTGTGTGCTACTGTCTGAGCTGCCTCTCTCCCTGTTCTCCCCCAGCTGCCGGGGTCACGACTGGGTCGCCTTTCAGCTTCCATCCATGACTTCGAATGACTATGTTTTCATTTCTGGTATTGTTGTCTTGATCTAAGAGACCCCTGAAGCCTGTTTTGAATGACTCAAGACCAGGCATAGTAGCACAAGCCTTTAGTCCCAGCACTTGGGAGGCAGAGGGTATATAGATTTCTGAGTTCAAGACCAACCTGGTTGGCATCGTGAGTTCCGGGACAGCCAGGACTACATAGAGAGACCTAGTCTCAAAACAAACAAAAAACAAACAAACAAAAACCCTAACTCTTAAGGAAAAAACTAAGCTGAACAATTCATGGACGTGATTTCTTTTTTAAAAAAGCATTTTGGCCGGCTGTGGTGGTGCACACCTTTAATCCTAGCACTTGGGGGCTGGAGAGATGGCTCAGCAGTTAAGAGCACTGACTGCTCTTCCAGAGGTCCTGAGTTCAAATCCTGCAGCCACATGTTGGGTCACAACCAACTGTCATGGGATCTGATGCCCTCTTTTGGTGTGTCTGAAGATAGTGACAATGTACCCATATAAATAAAAAAAATAAATCTTAAAAAAAAAATCCCAGCACTTGGGAGGCAGAGGCAGGCGGATTTCTGAGTTCGAGGCCAGCCTGGTCTACAGAGTGAGTTCTAGGACAGCCAGGACTACACGGA